>NW_027224318.1:1513115-1815738 GCF_023699985.2 Odocoileus virginianus | reverse complement strand
CTCCAGGAATCAATATTGTAGAGCAAGAATAAGACGTTGTTTTGCCTCAATAGATACCACTCCACCAAAATGTGAGGAAGATTATCACATTCTTTCACAAAATTGTTCTTCAGACCTTTGATTTTTCTTCACTCTCCAAGTCTATGCTTCCCAGCCACCTTTCAGGGACCAAAGTGGTTTCCAGGCATTTTGGTCCTGGGAAAATATGCTTAAAATGAAGTGGTCACAGGAATGGAAAGGTCTTGTCCTGATTCTAACGGAATAATTTAGTGCTCAAATTTATAAGCCAATCTTGCCTACATTCAGGTAGCATGAGGCACCCTCTCATGTCCTAATCACTATAGGGCTCAGAGTCTGAGACTCTTGGATTCCATAGAGAACCCCCTCACCACCACCACCAACATACAGCTGACCCATGAAGGTCAAGAATAAAGAGCCAGCAGACCAATCTGGTGCACCAGGAATCCCAGCTTTACGCCTGGTGAAATCCCAAACCAGAAGTGGCAAATTCATGCCTGTGTTTCCTTGAAGTCCCTAATTATTTTAGGAGACACCTGAAGAGGAGATGAAGAACGGGGGGAGAACTCTGAAGTAGGTATCTCAGTCTGCATGTATGAATACACCTCAACAAGAGCTGCAGGGACTTCCCCGGCCATCCAGTGCCTAAAATTCTGTGTTTCCACTGTAGGGGGCGGGGTTTGATCCCCGGTCAAGGAGCTAGAGGGCTTCCCTGGTGGTTCAGTCAGTAAAGAATCCGCCTGCAATGTGGGAGACCTGGGTTCGATCCTGAGTTGGGAAGACCCCCTGGAGGAGGGCATGGCAACCCACTCCAGTATTCTTGCCTGGAGAATCCCCATGGACAGAGGAGCCTGGTGGGCTACAGTCCATGGGGTTGCAAGGAGTTGGACATGACTGAGCGACTAAGCACAGCACACATGGCTATAGTGGATGCTCTTTTGCTAGTATTATTTCAAGATAGACTTACTCATGCCTAAATTCATTTCTTGTATTAGTCTAAGGCAGAGAAATCCTTACCACAGATATTGGTTCTTAAGACTGTTGATGCTTATTTTCTGTTTCCTCAGACAAAAGGAACCTTGGCACATCACAGCCTCTCCCTAGCCCTGAGAACTAACTCATGCTTGCTCTTAACTTCAAATTAAACATGAATATTTGGAAGAAGATTTCAAAACCAACCTGTTTGAGCAACTAAAAGTATAGAGAAGCCTTGACTTGGAGTAGAACTCAGAAAACAATTTTATAAGCCATACACTGTATCACAGTGAAGGAGGGGGACCCACAAATAATTTAATTACAAGGACAAGGCTGGGAAAATGGAGCTTCCACTAGAAAGAGCCTGCCAGGTTGTAGGTTGTAAGTAAAATAATTGTGTATGTGTGTTGATTGGTTGATTTACAATGTGTTAGTTTCTGTTGTACAGCAAAGTGATTCAGATACATAAACAGATAGATACATATAGATGTATATGCACACATATACATTCTTTCATGTTCTTTTCCATTATAGGTTATTACAAGATATTGAGTATAGTTCCCTGTGCTATATAGTAAGTCCTTGTTGTTTATCTACTTTATATATAGTAGTGTGTATCTGCCAATCCCAAACGTTAATTTATCCCCTGCCTCTTTCCACTTTGGTAACCATAAGTTTGTTTTCTATGTCTATGAGTCTATTTCTGTTTTATAAATAAGTTCATTTGTATCATTTTTTTTAGATTCCACATATAAGTGATATCATATAGTGTTTGTCTTTCTTGACTTCACTTAGTATGATAATCTCTAGGTCCATCCACATTGCTGCAAATGGCAACATGTCATTATTTTTTTTATTGCTGAGTGGTATTCCATTGTGTATAGGAGGGTTCCTTTTTCTTCACAGTCTCTCCAGCATTTACTATTTGTAGACTTTTTCATGATGGCCATTCTGAGGAAAGTGAGATGATACCTTTGTAGTTTTTATTTGCATTTCTCTGATAATTAGTGACATTGAACATCTTTCATGTGCTTATTGGCCATCTATATGTCTTCTTGGAGAAGGAAATGGCAGCCCACTCCAGTATTCTTGCCTGGAGAATCCCATGGACAGAGGAGCCTGGGGGGCTACAGTCCATAGGGTCGCACAGAGTCGGACATGACTGAAGCAACTTAGCACGCACTCATGAAATCAATAAAATACTACACAGTGATTTCAAAGGATGCTATATATCTGAATCAGTTAATGTGAAAAGGTCTTCATGGCCTTTTTGGTTAAAAAATATATATATTTATATATGTAAATATGTATATATATATACATAAAATGGTGTGTTTATCATGGTTTATTTTATACAAAATTATACACATGCATATATGTATATATGTGTATATCCAGGACTTCCCTGTAGCTCAGATGGTAAAGAATCTGCCTGCAGTGCAAGAGACCTGGGTTTGATCCCTGGATCAGGAAGATCCCCTGGAGAAGGAAATGGCAACCCACTCCAGTATTCTTGCTTGGAGAATTCCATGGACAGAGGAGCCTGGTGGGCTACAGTCCATGGGGTCACAAAGAGTCAGACATGACTGAGTGACTAACACACACATGTGTAAACCCATGTTAAGTATACATGCTTGCATAGAGATAGTCTGAAGCATATAGTTAACAGGAGTGGAGTAAGATGTTACATGACTTGGTATTGCTTAATTTTGAGAAGGTATCATCATTATAATCAGAAAAAATAAAGATCTTATTAAATTAGAAAAACATCAGGCGAACCAAAATGGATTTTTGCCTGAAATGCAATAATTTTCTTCCAAAATTATTCTTACAATAGGATCATGGTAGATATTTTTCACCATTTGAACAAATAGTTTTACTGGCTTCTTGTGTTTTTTCTTGTACTGAAAGTACAAAGTTACTCATTAGTTTGTCATCTTGTGAATATTCTTTTAGGAAATCAATCATGCATTTTAATTTTTGCCACTTCTTTTTCTCAAACTCTGTGCGAACATTCATTGACATTGTAAGATCACCATATTCTCACACAAGGGCACGGAGAATGGATCTAGAAGAACATCACACACTGACCACTGTAGTACAGAAGCTGGGGTGTGGAACAGTAGAGAGAAGATGGATGGTCAGAGCCCTCCAAGTGCATCACTCTGTAATTTGCAGGCAAGTCATCCTCAGTTACTGTATCTTGCAAGTATAGGTATTTGAAAATGAACATGTTAAAGAACAGAAATATCACAACCTTGTGTTCTACATAGCACTTCACTTGTACCATGTTTTGCACAAATGAGCAGCTTTCATGGATCAACAATGTATAATTCAGTATTCAAATAGGCCTTACTAACAAAATAGGACTTCAGATGAAAGCTCTTACCTCAGAAATGGGATGCCTTTATTCTTGGAGAATAACTGTTATTTTTTGTGTTTGCATTTTTTTTTTATTGTAAGAGTTGTACATGCTCATTGTGGAAGATTTGCAAACTATGGAAAAGCATAAAAAAACAAAAACAAAACCTAGCCTTAATTACATTATCTAGTGGTCACCATGATTAATATTATGATGCTCCCCCACTCATTTTGAGATCATACTGTTTATAATTTTGATTTTTTTTTTACTAAGAATTAGAGTGTACTTATTTTCCATTAGCAATATTTCTTTAATAAGTGTGAAAAAACACGTCTTGGATTTCAATATCAAACTAGTCACAAAATAAGGGTAATGGGTTACATTTGTACAATGTGTTCTTCCACAGTTCTATCATTAAAAATTTCAAATAGACAAAAACGCATTTTAAATACCACAAGGAAAATCAAAGTGGAAAAAAACCCACTAAAATTTAAATACTGGAGTAGACAATGTTTTCAATCAAATGGTCAGAAGATTTTTTATAATCCAAAGGAGGGTCAGTGTTACTCATAGCCTTTGATGGCACTTTAGTGATGGACAAAAAAGTTAAAATTGCTATTTAAGTTGTATATACAGGCCCACTTTAAGGCATGAAAAGAAAACAAGATAAAAATCTGTTATCCCTTTCTAGTTCCAAAATTATTCAACAGAACAGATAATTTAAATGTCAGAAAAGGGCTTTTCAAAAGCTTCCAGAAATATTGACAAATTATATAAATAATTTTCGCCTAATATTCTTGTCATTTAAGAGGTATTCTTACTAAAAAACACTTTCTGAAGTCTTCACAACAATTTTACCTGTTAAAACAATCATGCTATTCAATGAAAATTCAAGGCAAATTTATATTTAGATTTCAATAGTACATGTTCATCCTTAAAGGTTATAATTTGTTTTAAATAGCACAACCATCTGTCCTGTGATGGCTCACATGAGTTTAATTATTGGAGAAATTTGAGTGGAATTTCTCCCATGAATACGCATCCTGCTGAACTGTACTGAAAACAAGAGATTTGACTCTGACATTTTTATCCTACAATAAAATTACAGTTGAGTTCATGATTTTTCAGCAGTGTAGATCACTAATGTCTGCTACCTTATACATTACATTCAGATCCCGTCTATCATATCATATCATAAAGCAGTTGTTACTCCTAGAATAATTTTGTTTATTCTTATTTCCTTCTTTTCAAGTTTAAGTTGTCATTTCCACTTTTTCTTTTTCAATTTTACTTTATTTTTATTCAAGGTAACAGTGGTTATATGTTTCATGTGTACAACCTTATATTTCCACTTCTGTGTAAACTACAACATGCTCACCCCCAAAAATTTAATACTTTGGCCACCTGATGCAAAGAACTGACTCATTTGAAAAGACCCTGGAAAGATTTGGAAAGATTGAGGGCAGGAGGAGAAGGGGACGACAGAGGATGAGATGGCTGGATGGCATCACTGACTCAATGGACATGAGTTTGAGTAAACTCTGGGAGTTGGTGATGGACAGGGAGGCCTGGCGTGCTGCAGCAGGCGATCCATGGGGTCGCAAAGAGTCGGACACGACTGAGCAACTGAACTGAACTGAACTGAATGGTCCTGTCAACACCTTGAATTCAGACTTCTAGCCTCCAGAACTATGACAGAATACAATTTTAAGCCATGAAGTCTGTAGTAATTTGTTTGGCCAGCCCTAGGAGAGTAATTTAGGGACACATGGCTTGACAACAGTATACATGAAAATATCTGGGCCAAAAGTCTGATGTGACTGATGAAGAACGCAAATGCTGCCCTGGGCCACAGTAATAGAACCAGGGCTAATAGACCAAGGAAAGAAATTTTCAACCATATAGCCACAGTATTGCACTCTGTGCTTAGTACCACATTTCAGGGATGAATGGGAGCCTAGTTAGAGGCAAGTGACCAGGACGGTGATTGTTTTGGAAAGCTGTTCATACAAAGGATGAGTTGACATCATTAGAGATGGGTATCCTGTAAAGGGGGTGGATGAACATGAGAGCAATCCTGAAAGGTGTGAAAGGCTTTGTCAAAGATGAAGTCACCTTGTTTTGTGTTGCTCCAGGAGGCAAAATTGGGCCCAGCAGGTGGAACATAAAAGCAGGAGAAAAGTTATCTAATGACTGTTGATTGTTGTTCATTGTTTTTGTTGAGTTGCTGAGTTATGTCTGACTCTTTGCCATCCCACAGACTGCAGCACGCCAGGCTTCCCTGTTCTTCACTATCTCCCAGAGTTTGCTCAAACTCATGTCCATCGAGTCAGTGATGCCATCCAACCATCTCATCCTCTGTCATCCCCTTCTCCTCTTGTCTTCAGTCTTTCCCAGCATCAGGGTCTTTTCCAATGAGTCAGTTTTTCGCACCAGGTGGCCAAAGTGGTGGAGCTTCAGTTTCAGCATCAGTCCTTCCAATGAATATTCAGGACTGATTTCCTTTAGGATTCACTGGTTTGATCTTGCTGTTCAACAGACTCTTAAAGAGTCTTCTCCAGCACCATAATTCAAAAGCATCAATTCTTTGGTGCTCTGTTGATTATAGACACTCAAAACATTGGAAATATTGGAAAAAAGGAAATATATTGGTTTCATAATTCAGAGATATGACATCTGGTTCTGTCTCTGCAGTTGATTGTTTGTGTGACGCTGGACATCATTTCCTATTTGAAACTCAGTTTTCTTCCATGTAAAAATAGGGGTTTCAATTGGATCCTTCCCCAGAGTTTCTTTGCTTTAGGTTATATCCCATCCTGTGGTTTAATAAAAATGTTAAGATGATTTCTAACTTCTTAGTATCTAGTCTGCTAGGTGTTTGAACATGATCTCATATAACCTTCTTCACACTGCAAGGTGGTCGGTGACTCCCACTGAACAGATTACATCACTGGGATTTGTGACCTGCACGAGGTCATACAACCTGCATGTGGTTGAGCTAAACGTTGAACACAGATCCTCTTGTTTCTCCTTCTCTTTCTCTATGTCATGCTGTATTTTCTACACTATACTGACCCCTTGCCACCACATTAATTTAGCAAATTATCAAACTCAGTGTCAAATTGCTCCTTGGAAATCATTTATCAGTTCAGTTCAGTCAATCAGTTGTGTCTGACTCTTTGCGACCCATGGACTGCAGCACGCCAGGCCTCCCTGTCCATCACCAACTCCCAGAGTTTACTCAAACTCATGTCCATTGAGTCAGTGATGCCATCCAACCATCTCATCCTCTGTTGTCCTCTTCTCCTGCCTTCAATCTTTCCCAGCATCAGGGTCTTTTCAAATGAGTCAGCTCTTTGCATCAGGTGGCCAAAGTATTGGAGTTTCAGCTTCAACATCAGTCCTTCCAATGAACATTCAAGACTGATTTCCTTTAGGATGGACTGGTTGAATCTCCTTGCAGTCCAAGGGACTGTCAAGAGTCTTCTCCAACACCACAGTTCAAAAGCATCAATTCTTTGGTGCTCAGTTTTCTTTATAGTCCAACTCTCACATCCATACATGACTACTGGAAAAACCATAGCTTTGAGTAGATGGACCTTTATTGGCAAAGTAATGTCTCTGCTTTTTATTATGCTGTCTAGGTTGGTCATAACTTTCCTTCCAAGGAGTAAGCATCTTTTAATTTCATGGCTGCAGTCACCATCTGCAGTGATTTTGGAGCCCCCAAAATAAAGTCTGCTACTGTTTCCCCATCTATTTGCCATGAAGTGATGGGACCAGATGCCATGATCTTAGATTTCTGAATGTTGAGCTTTAAGCCAACTTCTTCACTCTCCTCTTTCACTTTCATCAAGAGACTCTTTAGATCTTCTTCACTTTCTGTCAGAAGGGTGGTATCATCTGCATATCTGAGGTTACTGATATTTCTCTCAGCAATCTTGATTCAGCTTGTGCTTCATCCAACCCAGCATTTCTCATGATGTACTCTGCATATAAGTTAAATAAACAGGGTGACAATATATAGCCTTGACATACTCCTTTTCCTATTTGGAACCAGTCTGTTGTTCCATGTTCAGTTCTAACTGTTGCTTCCTGACCTGCATACAGATTTCTCAACAGGCAGGTCAGGTGGTCTGCTATTTCCCGTCTCTTTCAGAATTTTCCACAGTTCATTGTGATCCACACAGAAAAAGGCTTTGGCATGGTCAATAAAGCAGAAATAGATGTTTTTCTGGAACTCTCTTGCTTTTTCGATGATCCAGTGGATGTTGGCAATTTGATCTCTGGTTCCTCTGCCTTTTCTAAAACCAACTTGAACATCTGGAAGTTCACAGTTCACATATTGTTGAAGCCTGGCTTGGAGAATTTTGAGCATTACTTTACTAGTGTGTGAGATGAGTGCAATTGTGTGGTAGTTTGAGCATTCTTTGGCATTGCCTTTCTTTGGGATTGGAATGAAAACTGATCTTTTCCAGTCCTGTGGCCACTGCTGAGTTTTCCAAATTTGCTGGCATATTGAAGTGCAGCACTTTCACAGCATCATCTTTTAGGATTTGAAATAGCTCAACTGGAATTCCATCACCTCCACTAGCTTTGCTCATAGTGATGCTTCCTAAGGCCCACTTGACTTTCCATTCCAGGATGTCTGGCTCTAGGTGAGTGATCAAACCATCGTGATTATCTGGGTCATGAAGATCTTTTTTGTACAGTTCTTCTTTGTATTCTTGCCCCCTCTTCTTAATATCTTCTGCTTCTGTTAGGTCTATACCATTTCTGTCCTTTATTGAGCCCACCTTTACATGAAATGTTCCCTTGGTATCTCTAATTTTCTTGAAGAAAAATTCTTACTGGAGAAGGGAATGGCAACCACTTCAGTATTCTTGCCTTGAGAACCCCATGAACAGTATGAAAAGGCAAAAAGATAGGACACTGAAAGATGAACTCCCCAGGTTGGTAGGTGCCCAATATGCTACTAGAGATCAGTGGAGAAATAACTCCAGAAAGAATGAAGAGACGGAGCCAAAGCAAAAACAATACCCAGTTGTTTATGTGACTAGTGATAGAACCAAGGTCTGATGCTGTAAAGAGAAATATTGCATACTAACCTGGAATGTTAGATCCATGAATCAAGGCAAATTGGAAGTGGTCAAACAGGAGATGGCAAGAGTGAATGTCAACATTTTAGGAATCAGTGAACCAAAATTGACTGGAATGGTTGAATTTAACTCAGATGATCATTATATCTACTACTGTGGGCAAGAATCCCTTAGAAGAAATGGAGTAGCCATCATAGTCAACAAGAGAGTCTGAAATGCAGTACTTGGATGCAATCTCAAAAACGACAGAATGATCTCTGTTCATTTTCAAGGCAAACCATTCAATATCACAGTAATCCAAGTCTATGCCCCAACCAGTAATGCTGAAGAAGCTGAAGTTGAATGGTTCTATGAAGACCTACAAGACCTTTTAGAACTAACACCCAAAAAAGATGTCCTTTTCAGTATAGGGGACTGGAATGCAAAAGTAGGAAGTCAGGAAACACCTGGAGTAACAGGCAAATTTGGCCTTGGAGTACAGAATGAAGCAGGGCAAAGGCTAATAGAGTGTTGCCAAGAGAATGCACTGGTCATAGAGAATACCCTCTTCCAACAACTCAAGAGAATACTCTACACATGGACCTCACCAGATAGTCAAAACTGAAATCAGATTGATTATATTCTTTGCAGCCAAAGATGGAGAAGCTTTATACAGTCAGCAAAAACAAGACCAGGAGCTGACTGTGGCTCATATCATGAACTCCTTATTGCCAAATTCAGACTTAAATTGAAGAAAGTAGGGAAAACCACTAGACCATTCAGATATGACCTAAATCAAATCCCTTACGATTATACAGTGGAAGTGAGAAATAGATTTAAGGGACTAGATCTGATAGACAGAGTGCCTGATGAACTATGGACGGAGGTTCATGACATTGTACAGGAGACAGGGATCAAGACCATCCCCAAGAAAAAGAAATGCAAAAAAGCAAAATGGCTGTCTGAGGAGGCCTTACAAATAGCTGTGAAAAGAAGGGAAGCAAAAAGCAAAGGAGAAAAGGAAAGATACACCCATTTGAATCATTTATCATGTGATATTATCTCAAACACACCAAAAACCAGAATGCTTCTGAGACATGCAAATAGTATGCCAAAATCTATGCATTTAAACATCCATAAATGTAATTCAGAAAAAAAAAAACAAAACAGAGCCTTTTCCTTATCATTGCATCTGCAATGCCTGGTCTTCCTCTATGAAGAGAAGGGCCAGCAAGAGGGCTGATTGGTGACCCCCTGGGAACCTGGGACAGCTGGGGTGGCCGGGCTTGGAAACATGGAAGTGAAAGCAAGAAAGAGTAGCAGCGACCTGTGGAGCTTGTACAAAAAGGGAACACAAATATGACAGCATGTTCCAGCTCCTTAGAATTCCATAGAAGAGGGGCTCCACGCAGAAACAGGTAGGAGAGGCCTGGAGGACGGTCTTGAACCTAGGAGATTTTACATGATTCTGGAGGCCTTGGGGTGGTGAGTGAGCCCCTGTCTGGAGAGCTCAGTAGAGCTTGAGATCCAGGCACGTCAAATTCTGACCCACTTATTCATCTGCATTTCTAGTCAGTTACATGTTGTTGTCACTTAAAAAGTAATTGGTGGGAGACTTCTCTGTTGGTCCATTGATTAAGAATCCACCTGCCAATGCAGGAGACACGGTTTCCATCCCTGATCCGGGAAGATCCCACGTGCCGCGGACAACTAAGCCCATGTGCCACAAGTACTGAGCCTGTGCTCTAGAGCCTGGGAGCCACAACTACTGAAGCCTGCGTGCCTAGAGCCTGTGCTCTGCAACAAGAGAAGCCACTGTAAAGAGAAGCCCTCATACTGCAATGAAGAGTAGCCCCTGCTCACACAACTAGAGAAAAGCCCATGAGGCAATGAAGACCCATCTCAGCCAAAAATAAATAAATAAGATCTTAAAAATCGGTGGGGGAAGTTAAGAGGAAGAGAGCAGTTTTAGATCTATACATGTCACAAACTCCAATACTTTGGCCACCTGATGCAAAGAACTGACTCATTGGAAAAGACCCTGATGCTGGGAAAGATTGAAGGCAAACAGAGAAGGGGACAACAGAGGATGAGATGGTTGGATGGCATCACTGACTCGATGGACATGAGTTTGAGCAAGCTCCAGGAATTGGTGATGGACAGGGGAGTGTGGCGTGCTGCAGTCCATGGGGTCGCAAAGAGTCAGACATGATTGAGTGACTGAACTGACTGACACATTACAAAAACATCTGTAGCTGACAGCATGGTGTAAATACGGGAACCATCGTGCTTCCAGTACGGCACTGTGCTGAATCTCCATAACGATAACCCAGTGCCATCAAGGGAAGGTAACGTGGTAGCCGGTGCCTTCTGCATATGGAGGCAGAGAACAGTGCAGAACATTGGAAAGACTTCCACTAAAGAAAGTTTTGGTGCTTAAATAAGTAAATTGTGAAAGTAAACTAGAAAATCTAACTAAGTAGAAATTTGACAGTGCAGGATGGAGAAAATGCTTAAAAATAACGTGAAAGGCAGTTGTTAAGGAAATATAGCAAACTCAAGGGGAGGTGCTCAATAAATATATTTAAAAATCAATTCAATTCAATCTGTAACCCTGCCTAGTTCCCATCTTGCCAGGTTGCATAAATGAATGAGCGAGTGAATGAATGAAAACTGTCCTTCTGTGGGTCCCCCTCCTCAGGGCTGTTCTATGTTCTTGGAGCTAATGCTAAGGTTTTGCAGACAGACAAGGGTACCTATCTGGTCCTCACTCATCATCCATACTTACACTGCAGAGATCCATCATTTGATCTACATGGTGCCTCCTACAGCCAGCAACTCACCTGGCTCTTGGCATGTGGAGGCTTGAAATTGTCTGCCAAGACTGGCTGGCTGGGATCCTGTCTGCCTGGAGGCACTCGGCTGTTGCAGCTTTTCAGGAAAGCGTAGCTCTTGCCTGCCCTTTGCACTCCAAGACCCCTTTCTCATGTCTTCTCCTCAAGACACTATGGCCACGGCTCCCCTTTGTCCTCTCCTCAGCAAACCTATATTCTTCTTAAAGATCTGCCTTTGGAACACAAAAGCCAAAACCTGTGCAGCTTTCGGTAATATATACTTCTTAAAGTTGTGAACTGGGGTTGGCTATCAGTTTGAATATGGAGAAGGCAAAGGGGAAGTTGCAAAGAACACTCCTCCCCCATCTTGTCATGTCTCTCCCTTGGGAGTTCAAGCCGGTTGCGCAATAGGCTCAGGCATCAATCAGTCAGGGATAAAACGCCATGGTTCATTTGTTATGTATTTGTTAACCAGTATCTCTGGTCCCAGAACTGCTCTAGGCATTAAGAATACAGAAGTCCATAAACTAGACAAAATAGCCATCTATTATTTGCAAAGCTGCATTTTAAAGCTTGGTTCAGCTTGCGGTGGAAATGACATCCCTGACTTGAATTGATCCATGTAGTCAAGAGACTTCACTGGCTGGAAAACTGAAGTCACCCTTCCAATATGGCTTCCTGTCCCCAGTGAGCTTATTGCACAGAAGATCCAGGAATGGAGAAAAGAACAGAGCAGACTCCAGGCTGGCAGCTCTAAAAGAGAAAGGGCCAGAGCAGACTGAAATACACACACTTGTACACATGTGCACCACAAAATAACCCCTTCTGCAGGCTCACCAGTTAGTACTTGAGTGAGTGGAGAGGGGCAGAAACCTTGTTTACATGCTTCAGAGAGTGAGAGTTCATATTTTATTTAGGCAGAAACATAACAGGGAAAATTATTCCCTTTGTTGATTGCAGCTTTTTATTGAGACCCCTTGTGAATTTTTCTTGAATTTGGAATTTGACATAGGTGAATTTATCTAGATATGCTTACTCATTCATTTAGCTCTAGTATTTATGCTACAGCATCTTTATTATTACTAATTGAGAAGGCTGTATTATACAAAGGCCTTCTACTCCATTAATTATGTATCCATAAAAATCATATGACTCACACAAAAATGCTTTACAGAAGTGAGTTCAGATTAGAGGCATTTCTCCAACTTTCCTGCTCTGCTATTCTGTGATGATGGGGAGTGACCCCTTCAAGCTGCTTCTCAAGGAAGCTAGCTGGCTTCCAGCTAGGTCCGGCCCATGGCAGGCACCGGCTGGAGGCTGTGGGGCAGGCAGGAGAAGCCAAGGCATTTGTACCTCAGACTGCAGCTCCAACAGTGGTTGATGCTTGTATGGGCCCAGATGCTCCAGGTAGGTCCACCATCATTCCTGTTTCTGCCAAGTGGACCAGGCCCTAGGATCCAGGATCTCCACCTTCTCCTTGTCCCCTCAGCCTGAGTGCTTCTGGCCTCCTGTTGTTGTTCAGTCACCAAGTTGTCTGACTCTTCACGCCCCCAACGACTGTAGTATGCCAGGCCTCCTACTCTTTCTAATCTCTGGGCTGCTTTACAAAGAGTCCCAGTTGGGGACTTCCCTGATGGCCTAATGGTTAAGACTCTGCCTTCCAAGTCAGGGTGTGCAGGTTTGATCCCTGGTCAGGGAGCTAATCCCACATGTCTCGTGGTCAAAGCCATAAAAAAATCCAAAGAGCCCCAGTTGGTTTTGCCCCTCTGCCATCACTTGTGTAATCAATTCCCTTTTTAAGTTCCCTCAGTTTTAAATACATGGAATGGTCTGTTTTCTACTTTGGAGCTTGGCTGAGGCTTTTGGCTCGAAAAGTATCTTCATTGACATCTTTCTTAGATCATGAAAATGAACTCCGTCAACTGAGTGGGAAGGAAAGCGTGTTCCATGGAAAACTGATGTCTGATGATGAATTCCACATTAGGTGGTCTATGCAAAAAGGTTTCCTTGGTCCAGTGTTTGGAGTGGGTTAGAAGTCAAATGGGTTTAATATTACAGTTCTTATACAGTTGTAACTTAAGGCAGTCATACACAGAACTTCCCAAAGTTATTTAACCAGAGAATGCCCTCTTTTAAGGATTTTCTAATAACATTTCCCAGGGCTCTAAAGCTTCATACAAACCAGTTTGGGAAATAAACAATTATTTCAGCCAGACTTTTTGCTAGGAGTGGGGTAGATTCATTTGAGATGGACAGTGCCTTCGATATTCCCATGTTCTTTAAGTGATGTACCTATTTTAGATACCAGGTGGCTAGCTTGATGTCTCATTATTAAATTGAAGGGGTTATTTGCATTCTTTAATGGCAGAAAGTGAAGAGGAACTAAGAGCCTCTTGATGAGGGTGAAGAGGAAAGTGAAAAAGCTGGCTTAAAACTCAACATCCAAAAAACTAAGATCATGGCATCTGGTCCCATCACTTCATGGCAAATAGGTGAGGAAAAAGCAGAAACAGTGACACTTTATTTTCTTGGTGTGACTTGCGGATGGTGACTGCAGCCATGAAATTAAAAAAGATGCTTGCTCCTTGGAAGAAAAGCTGTGACAAACCTAGACAGCATATTAAAAAGCAGAGACATCACTTTGCTGACAAAGGTCTGTATAGTCAAAGCTATGGTTTTTTCCAGTAGTCATGTATGGATGTGAAAGTTGGACTGTAAAGAAGGCTGAGTGCCGAAGAATTGATGCTTTTGAACTATGGTGCTGAAGAAGACTCTTGAGAGTCCCTTGGACTGCAAGGAGATCAAACCAGTCAATCCTAAAGGAAATCAACCCTGAATATTCATTGGAAGGACTGATGTTGAAGCTCCAATACTTTGGCCACCTGATGTGAAGAGCTGACTCATTGGAAAAGACCCTGATGCTGGGAAAGATTGAGGGCAGGAGAAAGGGGCAACAGAGGATGAGATGGTTGGATGGTATCACCGACTCAATGGATCATGAGTTTGAGCACACTCTGGGAGATAGTGAAGGATAGGCCTGGTGTGCTGCTGTCCATGGGGTTGCAAAGAGTCAGACATAACTGAAGGACTTAACAACAATTTGTATTCTCACTCAGATGAGGTGGGGGAAGCTGGGTTAGGAAGATCAAACTTGCCTCAAGAACAACCTGAAAAAGCAGTACTTGAGGGAAACCCAGTACAACATCAGATTAAAGAGAAATCCTGGCCTGGGGCATTCGGAGGGCACTTGCCTCAACCTTAAGGGCATTGGCATGACTCTTATTTATGGTCTGATTTGGGTTAGACCATCACATCCAAATGGGCCCACAGGAAAACTGATTTCAGGAATTTCCTCTTTAGTTTTTGTAGACTCCAGCAGACATGCTTGAGGAGTGCTAGACAGATGCAGGGTAGAGTAGCAGAAAACACATGGCTCAGACCTAGGTTCAGTCCTGAGGAACCAGGGACAAGATAATTAACTTATCTGAGCCTCAGTTTCTTTATCTGTAAGAATCTAGAGTCTCATGATGTAATCTCTACACAGAGCTGCCGTGAAGATTAAATGAGGTATGTTAAAACATTCTGTAAAGTGCCATGCAGATATTTGTTAATAGATTATATTTTAGTCTTCTAGAGTCAGCTTAATGCCTTCTCCCATTAATATCTGTATGCTTCATTATGTTCTAGCTTTATTTTTCAAATTATGATTTTGAAATAATCTACAAAAACAGTGCAAAGAATTCTCATATACTCTCCACTCAGATCCCCCCAAATATATACAATCACAGCAAAATTTTAAAGATCAGGAAATTAACATTGATATAACCTATATACCACAAACTTTACCAATTACCCCACCAATGTCCCAATATCTGGTCCAGGATCTGAGGATCACACGCTGCACTTGTCATCTTCCTTTCCTTTATCTGGGCATCCCTGGGTCTTGGTCTTTAATCATGTTAATAATGTTGATGATTACAAGCCAGTTAAAGTGTAGAATAGCCCTCAGTTTGGGCCTGTCTGATGCTGTTTCATAGCTGATATCAAAAAAGTGTTAATACCTATTTCATAGGGTTATGGGGATTACTAAAGGAGTGAATATATGTAAAGTCAGTGGAACAGTGCCTGACACATAGTAAATGCTACTTAAGTGTTAGCTTATATGATGAACTGGGATTTTAGTGACTTTACTGGTAGGAAATCTGTCTTAACAAATTGATGAAGAGATCAAAGAAGCAGCAGGCATTTTAACTATGAACATCTGTTGTCTCTCCCTAACCAAAGAGCCAAGGCCAAAGACCCATGGCTAGCAGGAACTCTGCTCCATGAAGAGGCGCACTGTCCAGCCAGTGGCCTGCCCATAGGATGAGGACTTGTTTGCTCTTCACAGTAGTGCTTTTTCACAGTAGGTCCATGTACTAGGAACTGAGGCCACGTTTCCTTACCCATCAGCTGCTGGAAAAATGTGTCAAATTAAATAAAAAATGTTGTGAAATAATTAAGCCCCTCATTCTCCCGACAACTATTCCCAGAATTCAGGCTTTCAAGCTTCGTTAGTATGCACCCAGTGCTTCAGTCGCGGACACATTCACTGAATAACCATAGTGATAACCTCAGCCCCTAACCTTTGCATTGCTTCTCACTGAAGGGGCCAAACCACTCAGTCCGTCACAATACTTACTTCATTGGCCGGTCCTGGGCAGACTCAACAGTGAGGCGGTGCCTCACCAGACTGGATGGGGGAAGGGAAGGAAACCTAAACAGACTAACTCCAAGAAGACGGAAAGAATCTAAGACACATGTATGAAAATTTGGTAAATGACAACTATTGATTACAAGTGTCAAAGCATCAATAAAACCCCTTAATATAAAAATACCAATGCATTTGTCTGGCTAGTAAATGCCATTTTAAAAAGAAATTATGATCTTTTACCTCACTTGCTCTCCCCTCACCCTCAAGACACCACTTTACAGGTGAGAGAAAAGAGGATCGAGAGGGAAATGGCTTTTAGTGGCAAAGCTGAAACTTGAACTCAAGTCTCACCTCCCCATTGAGCACATTTCCCACTTAACAACAAAAAAAGATGAAATGCATTTTCTCAATGTAGGTCAAAGACTAACAGGATTAAAAGATGATAAAAATACAGAGACGGAAGTGTACAAATGTAATGAAACCAACTACCCAGGTGACTAGTTTCTTAGGAGTCACGGAGAGCAGGGTTTTTCAAGGAAAGGGACACTCACAAGGCATCAGAGGCAGGCTGAGCAACAACAGAGGGAAGGAAGGGAGGGAGAAGGGTGCGAGGGAGAGGAAGATGTACACACACACACACACACACTCTCTATTGTAAAATCCCTGCATCTTTGGCTACTTAAAAATCAAATGATTTCATGAACTTCTCTGGTAGTCCAGTGCTAAGACTTCACACTCCCAATGCAGAGGTCCAGGTTCCATCCTGGGTCGGGGAGTCAGACCCTGCATACAACTAAAGATCCAACGTACTGCAACTAAGACCCGGCACAGCTGAATAAATAAATCAATATTAAAAAAAAGAATCAAATGATTTCAATGGGATGCAGACGTGGACCATATATCGCACAACGTGCAACAAGTGGGCACTGCCTAGCACACAGAAACCTAGTAATACATACTTGCCGATTTAGCTGGACTTTTCCATATACAGCAACCAGATCCAGCCTTATTCAGAACTCCCAAATATCAGAATGTCCCCAAATTAAGTACCGCCCTCAAATGCCAGTTTGCATTTGCCAGCTCAATCTTTTGTGAGCTGTACAGGCAAAACAGAAATTAGAAACTTATTTCCCATCGCCAAATTGCTTCCATATTACTTTTATGTCAAACGGACCTTTACAAAAAAAGAGACTAAAAATGTCAATTATATCATACCAAAGTTTATTGATTACATCGAACAAAATTTCTGTAATGAAAAAGGCAAGTTGCATTCATAAAAGATGGCATTCACATTCATTATAGAAAGCAATGATGTAAAAAATTGCTGAAGTGAAAAATGTAATATTGCAGTCCCATTTTGTAAGCTGAAAAATGATTTTGTCAACACTTGCATAAAATCTGCATTTATATACTGCATGTTATTAAAAAATTCCATCACTAAATTATTATGAATTTTGCAAATTTAGGCTTACATTTTATACTGTTGCTGGTGTAGATGTGGTAGATATGGAATTTATGTTTTCAATTTAGTAGTAACATCCTCAAACAATGGACAACAGTTATGAAAACTATAAGGACAGTTTGTAGTTGAAAGTTATTCAAATGATGGGTATATGATCCTATTATTACATTTTATCAGTTTCTCTGGCACAAAATAAGGTGGTTAGATTGTAGTGATAGGGATACTGGATGGCTTACTTATGCTAACCTCACACCAACCCTATTTTTTAGCTCATTAATAAAATATCTATCTTTAAAAAAGTCAAGTCAGGTCCCTTTCAAGAATCCAGGCTATATCACACATCATTGTCATCGTGAATTTGAGCTGCAGTGTAATGGGTACCTTATAAGACACGACTCTATATCCCCCTTACTTATCTTTCTTCCAGGTTGCAAGGAATTTTACATGCCACCAGTTATATTTCTACTACCCTAGATATTTTGATGTCAAACCTCCAATGGTCTGCATTAAACAAGCCTCTCTAGTTAAGGTGGGCTCTTGGTATTCACAGTCTCTATAATTCTTATGTAAAACAACAGTAATAATACAGCAACAATTATAAACACAAGAACAACAACAAAACATCAAAAGCTTTCCTGGCTCTGATTTTTAGCTCTTTGGAATAGGTAGAGAATATACTGACTTAGTTTTCAGCAGACTACTACAAATACTAGGCTACGAGGACACAGCACACTTAGGAAGGCGTGATGACACCTAACAAATACTCAAAAATAATACTGATAGATGGTAACAAATGAAATAATGAAAAAGGGTCAGTAATGATGGAATGGTTTCTGATAACTGAAATTATGTCCTTTCGAGAATTTAAGAAAAATTACACCTAAACATTAACACAAAATGTAAGTGGAAGAATCAAATATGTCATACGGACTTTATAAGTACATTGGTATAGACTGAATCTAATACTTCTCCAAATCAAGGTACAATATAAACACGAATAAGTGTACAGGCATGCCAGAAAGACAACCAAAAATGGAAACTGGAATAAAAATACCTTTTAAAAGACCATTTCAATGTAGGAGTCAAATGTAGTCACTTATATCCAAAAAAAAAACATATATGTTTAATTTTAACATTTAATAAAGAAAACATATCACATTTATTTTTATGTTTTAAGTGAGCTCCTTAGGAGGCTATATAACCTCCCTCTAGTCCAGTAAGTGGAGGACTTAACCAAGGTGAACCTCATGGTTTAGAGTTAGACCATTACCCTAGCCATGTTTGCTAAGAGAGACAACATTCATGTTCAGAGTCATGTTATGGACCCTTCCTCCTTCCCAAATTGCCAAGTTAAAAAAAAAAAAGTGCTGAATATGCACACAGGTGCAACCTCTTCCAAATAGAAAGTGTTAACAGTTTCAAATAAGCTATTCTTCCTTCCCCTCCACAAAAAAAATTATGGCATTCTAATGTAACTGTGGTTTTCCCTTTTTACCTCTGACCCCAGTAAAACTAATATTGGAAAAATCTGTTACATCTTAACTATTTTGAGGGGTCACTGAAGTGATAGGAAATGATTTCTTTTCAAATCTAGTAGTCTTCTACCCATTAAGTGTAATTCAGAAGAACAAAAATAAATAATTTTTTTTTGGATTTTTGCAAAAATACCCAGGGTTAACATTCTTTCCACCTTTCAATGCACTTTTTGGCAAGGATAATCAGCATGTGGGTGAACAGAAAAGATTAACTACTATCTGATGCATTGATTTAGTTCTTTTATATTTTCAAGTATTCCTTTCATATGTTGAAAAAATTTGAGATCATCATTCAGTATGAACAAGAAATGTGATCCAAACAGCCTATTTCTTTTGCCAGGCAAAAAAGTAAGATTAGCAAACTCTATTCATTCCCATTGCACGACTTCTACTTTATTCTATTGTATTTAAATCCATTCAGAGTTCATGGGTTAAAAGAGCACTCATTTGGTAGTTGTTCTATCTAAAGTCAGAAATTCTATATATTCTTGCTTTCAACTTTCATATAATTCATAACTTAAGAACTTTGGACACAATGGCTACTTATAATAACTATAAATGCTTAAGAGAGTCATTTGGTATTTTACTGGACATTTTATTCTGAACCTCAGATGTAAAATAGTGGTTTAGTTTGTTGCATATCAAGTATCCTGAGATGGTAACTTTTTGAAGTTGTTTCTTCATGCTTTCTCTCTTATCTGTAACCACTGTCAATATGCTTGTAGGACAATAACATAGGCAGTTCAAGATTCGGATTCTGAAAGATGTAAAATATATGGAGTTAAAACATTAATTTTAATAATAATGTGAAACCATCTGTTTAGCACTTAAAAAAATAAATCATGTAGTAAACTTTGTTATGAGAGTAAACCAGTTGTCTTAAAAAAGCTGCCAAGTTTTATTCACATGCTTGGGGAAAAAAGTGACACAATAACCAGTTTTTAATCTTTTCTTCATCTGTCAGCTGAACAGATTCAGACTTGCTTTTTGCTTTTGGATTGCTCCAGGGTTCTCCTAAGAACTGTTACCACTAGGACAGCAGAGGCTTAGCTGACTAGGATCCCTTCTAGCTGTGAGCCCTACCCCATGAAAACAGGGATGTTTTATTTAACTTTCTGTCTGGAGCACTCAGTCCAGTGTCTGGCACACAGCAGGTTCTCAGGACATGATGAATGAATGAATTGATGACTGGTTTTTGGTTGTGTTAATTATGACAAACTCTAATATTCAGTTTTGAAAGATTGTTAAGAAAGCACTTTTACTTAAAGAAACATGTTTCCTCTCTATAATACCTATGTTAATTTTTTTCTGATAGATCGTGTATCTCTGAGTCAATTGACTCTTCTGTTTTCCTTATTCATTATCTTTTTAGAAAAGAAACCACAGAAACCACCCTAGGAAATCTAGATTCTTCATCCTCTAAACACTATCACACGCTATCATTAGGATGTGGCATGAGAATTGGTGCCTGTAAATCAGGTATGTGGAGAAGTACAAGTCCTACTGTCAAGGAGGTAAACCTAACCTTGATTCAACACTCAAAAATTCAAATTTTAAAACCGTGGGTAGTGGAAGGCCTTAAGGGGTGTACTGTTTTCTTCCCCTTTTGGTGCACCTTCCTTGCCATGCTTGGACTAGAAGCCCTGTAGAATACCTTCCATTTCTTTTGATGTTTCATTTTCTTATATTGGGGGCTTCCCAGGTGGCGCTAGTGGTAAAGAACCCACAGGCCAATGCAGGAGATGTAAGAGACGCAGGTTCGATCCCTGGGCTGGGAAGATCCCCTGGAGAAGGGCATGGCAACCCACTCCAGTATTCTTGCTTGGAGAATTCCATGGACAGAGGAGTCTGGTGGGCTATAGTCCATAGGGTCGCAAAGAGTCAGACATGACTGAAGCAACTTGGCACACACACACATTCTCATATTAGTTCTTCAGGTAGCAGGGGCAAGTTGACGCTAACCAAAATAAGGCTGACATTCACATGAGAACTTATATAAGGAGTCAGGCAGTTTCCTTAACAACCAAGGGACAAACTCAGTGGCTAAACTAACTGCCAGATTTCTCTGCCTTGGAGAAGAAATAATGTCATATGAAAATATATTCCCAGAAGAAATAATTACTTTAAAAATAAAACAATCGTTTTTGAAAAAAACAAAGCAACACAAAAACTTATTTAGTTTTAACATGGTAGGAGTTAAGGCCCTGGAGAGACCAAAAACAGTAGCAATGTCTGCTACCCAGCCTAGTCTCCCAAACCACAGACCAAGCTAAGTAAAGCAATCCAGGGGGATAAAAAATTCACTAAAATACACCACACAGCTTAGGACATGGCTATCTGGGACAAGATGGTCAAAGACTTTGAAGGCTACTAGGAAGCAGATTCATTACTGAAGGAAAATATTTTGGATGGCATCACCGACTCAATGGACATGAGTTTGAGTAAACTCTGGGAGTTGGTGATGGACAGGAAGGCCTGGCATGCTGCAGTCCATGGGGTCGCAAAGAGTCGGACATGACCGAGCGACTGAACTGAGTCACTCCAACTGGGTAAAAGGAGGTAGACTGAGACAAAATGAGTCGCCTCCCAAAATAACACTGCAGATACAGACTGTTATGAACTGTAGGAGACAGAAGAACCAATGGGTTCAATTTTTTAGCTCAATTTTTATTCTTTGCTGAAGGGTAGGGAAGCTGATAGCTGATGAGAAAATGGGCCTATGAAGTGGCCTCACAATTGTTAGCATCAAAGTGAACTGATGTGCAATGTCATTCATGATGATCATTAATTTTTATGTGTGCATGAAAGACGCCCTGCCCTAAGCTGTGTGGAATTGTTTCTAAGCTGACAAATTCGTAAACCTCATTCATGAAGTACTTTAAATGACCATGGAGGGATAAAACACCTTGAAAGGCCTGGGGTGACAGAGGCCCCTGCAGTGGGAAACAAAATACACATAGAGGAGTCATTCTGACTTCAAAGATTCCTCCCATGGCATATCAATTCCTTCCAAATATTTTTTTTTGGGCGGGAGGTAAATGAAATAACATGTTATATGATGAATTTACTCACTTTTGGAAAAATTAATTATGATGCATTCTAAATGATTAGGCTAGCATCCCCCTGAATGGCTAGGAAAGCTTTCACCTCCGAAAGTTGAAATACTTAGCTTGAATAAAACTTGACACTACAGAAAGTGATTAGAGTAGATTGGTTCATTACCATACACTTGGGGATCGGACATTTACAAGGACATAAATATATACCTGCAAACACAGACATAGCACATGGAGGTACAGACACACTGAATTATTTCCACATAATTCCCAAAAGAACATGCAATACTAAAACTGACTTGATATTATACAGATGCAATTTTGGAATATTTATTTTTAATTTTCCAAATGATCTTTTAAAATCCAATTATATTTCCTTATCAGTGGTAACAAGCCTTCTCATGTTGATGCCATAAAAACATGCCCCTTACAAATTAAATATATTATATTACTCTTTGGCTCTGGAAAATGCATAAAATTTTATTTTGGGGCTTAGCAAATTTAAAATATGTACTTCCCCATATTCCAAGTAATGCATCTTTATATTTTTCAAAGAATCGTATAAAGTTCACCACACCAACAGCAGAGAAAATTTAGAAAGTGATATTTTCATTTTTTCTTTATAATGCTGTTAATCTGTTTCTTTAAAGCCAGCCCACTTGTTTTAACACTAGGTACCTGTTAAAATATATTAGATTCATCTGAGAATGTTCGTAAAAGAAGAGGTCTGACTGAAGGTCTGGTGGATAACGAGTCAGATGCCTTTTTACAGCTTAGATCGCTCTGTAATAGTGAGGTAAAGATACTTAAAGCATTTAAAGATTGGTAACCTACCTGGTGATAAAAATGTAGGAAGAAAAAAAATCATTTCCTATAAGACTACTCTTCTGGCCAAAAGTACACATGATTATACTATAGCAAATGCATAACATTTAATGAATACACTTAAAGACCTAAGAAAGTCTCCACCTTGCATTGAATTGTTTTCATGGTAGAATACAGACATTAATAGTACGTGGCAAACTTGAGTTTTTGAAATGACACTGGTAAGTTATGTGGTAGATGAAGGCAATATGGTTTGATTAGTAAACCTTACCATCCTTTTGGTGAACACCTCTGAGAGTTGTTCCGGTATTCTGAGTGTACTGAACAAAGAAATTTGTGCAAAACATTTCTATCTTAGTGAACAGACTAACTCTAACACGCTGTGGCTTCTACTGTGTACCAGGAACCAGTGGGACTAGACTTACAGTCCAGGTTTTTTATTCTCCAGTGTGACAATTTGAGAAGGTGAACAAATGATTAAAGGAAAATGGCAAAATATTCTTAAGTATCAAATAGAAGATATAAAGATGAGTCATGAGAATTTTTCATAAAGAATCAGAAAATGATGTCAAGCAAATGAGAATGCAAGCAAGTTGGTACATTAAGAAAGGAAATCACCTTATTCACTCCAAGAGAAACTGTGATTGCTGGAAGTTTGAGAAAGCATGAAGATAGTAGATGTTCCTGAGGAAGGGAGGCGTTTCGTTACCTTGTTCACAATTGCACAAAAGGTGGAAAATTGCAGTAGAAAAAAGAGAAATGCAGAAACCAAAAAGAAAGAAAAAAGTAAATATTCTCTGAAATGTAAGACATTTAAAAAGAAACCTTGAGAATTAGAAGTCGAAATGACGTTAGTTTTAAAGACGTTACTTTCTGAAGTAAAAGTAGAGTTAGAGTTAGGAATAGTTTATTGTATGAGCAAACTGCTATTTCTCTGTATATCAATTTAAAAACTTTTGGTTCATGGGAATATTGACTATTTTGAATAAAATAATTTAAAAGTATGTTTCTCACTGAAATAAAGTTCATCTCTAATCATTAATTCACTAATTTACGTTGCTTAAAATTCAATGATCAGAGAGCTATGCTCAGGATCCATCACCAACCTATCTTCAAGTAACTATCTCATCTTGTCCAATTGCACACATGTAATACGGACTGATTGTCCTTGGGCATTTTCAGGTTAAAAACCTAATCAAAACTAAATAATGGAAAAACTGTTGGTGAAACCACACTTTAGTACCATTTACCTCTGAACCAAAGCTTAACTTCCTTTATTCTAACATAATTTGATTGGTTTCCCCCCTTTTTTCCTGTAGACTCTTTAAAAGCGTTGCCTGAAGAGCTATGAATTTTTCCTTTAAAACACTAAGAAAAAGTGAAAATCAATGACTTAAAGTTTAGTTAGAAAACCTAACAGGTCAGTTGTTTTCCCCTTATTCTGTGCCTGAAGCTGTAGGCTAATTTATAGACTTGGTGTGGTATTGCTCTAGCAAAACAGATGAGTGGTGAATGGTGAACTACGCAGATGAGCTTAACGATTCTGCTAATCAAGATTACCCATATTATCTACTTAGCGACTAACAGAAATAGGCTTAACAAAAAGAAACCAGCTAAAGTAACACATATATCTAGAAGAGTCTAATAAACGTTTATACTTTCAAAGGAAAAATTTTATTTATTCATATATGCTTTAACATAACTACATTTCTCCTGTTCATGTTTTACCTTAATAAAATTGGTGACATGTTGGTAACATGCAAATTACCAATTGATAAAAGCTAGAGAGATTAATATTTAGTTTCTGAGAAAAAATTTTTACTTGTTCACCTTCTCTTTTGTAGGCAAAAACCCTGCAACAAGATTAACATGATACCAAACCCCCCACCCTGTGTTTAAAATATAAGCCCATCTATTTAAGAGTGTAACCTGAAACACATTTTGGTGTGCTCAGAACCTTGTATCCAACTGTCGGAGATGAAAGTTTTTCTATGAAGTAGAAATTTTAAGGATTTATAGGCTACTTTATAAAGGAAAACAGAAATATGAGAGTACAGAAGGCAGTAGAGAGCATGAAAAGAGTAAAGCAATAAAAAATTGATACAGCTAGCAACTGGTTGGGGGCGGGAAGCAGGGGTAGAAGCGTGAGAGATAACAAACAAAACAGTATGAAATTTCCACATTCCTTTGCAGTCATCTAGGGAGCTTTGACACTGGCTCAATTAGCAGTCTGTCAAAGAGGCCAATGCATAAAGGTCCACCTCCACAGCCACGATGTTAAGATTCAACTTTATTTTTGTCTAATCTAGATCACAGGGCTGTTACCCTTAGAGCTCATGTTGTATGAGACACTGTAAGGATTTCAATAGTCATCATCAGTCACCATTGTTACGGAAGGAGCAACTGTATTCTCTAAAGTGCTTTCTCTGGGAATTTTGCTCAGATACCTGACATTCTTCCTTCTCCAGGCTGCCGCTCTGAAAGAGCTCCCTGTGTAACTGAATGTTTGCTTTTGTTTGTGCAGACGTCACCTGCAAGGTATAGCCATGTTGCTGCATCCATTCTCATTATATTATAGTGTTTCCATGTCTACTAGGCAAAATCAAGCCTCCTTTTGATCATGGTAGTTTCCATGGGAAAACTTAACATAAAGATACATGGAAAATTCCTACGCCAGAAATGGTAACTGGTATTCACTTAGTTGGCTAGAGGGTCCAGGTGTATTTCATTGATTAAGAGCCAGCTCAACAAAAGTGCTGAGAAGGGACACAGCTTTTCGAAGTACCCCAAATCCTCAACTTTATCTTTAAAGAGTTATCTGCTGTACCCACTATTCAGTGCTCAATGATAGTTTCATCATACACTTGTTGGCAGGTAGAAGCTAAAGAAAAGCCCTATGATCCTTAATGATGGGATTTTAGCTCAAAAATTAACTATGCTGCTGAAAATAAGGGTGTGAAAATGTATTTACCCCCTGAGTTAAACGACTGAGGGAATCTATTTTCGAAGATAGCAGAGTTCTTTTATACTGCTAGTATCATCAAGACAGAACTCAGCTGTGGTGGGGGCTGCGACTGGCCTTTTTACTGGAGGCTTCTGGAGGTAGTGACTTGGACCCTGAGATGGCTCAGCTGTGTTACAAGCCATATTATTGACACTACTATTCTGTTTATACCTGCTTCCAGGAGTGTTCCAAATAATCCCTTTATAACTCAACTAGAGTGAGAGCTCCTTGTGAGCTGGAATAATCAACCTAGGACAGCAGCTAGCTTACCCTGGACCCTTGGGCAAAGTGTTCTGAATTGAATGGAATTCAACAGAAGGCTGCTTCTACAACAGTTAAATGTAAATGGCTTAGCTTCCTTCTCAAATGCCTTGGAGACATTTTCTCTATCCACTACTGAGTTCCCTTCTTAAAGCAGCTGCCAAGACTCACAGGCAAATAGCATAAGCAGTCTACTTGCCACATGCATTTCTGGCTCTCCCTGCAAAGGATCTGACCTATACTGGTTGAAGTCAGGGGCATCTTCTACTTCTAGCTAGGGACACACACTCTAGCCCATTAGGGAGCCTCTCAGGAATGAGGTGGACCCAGTGTAAAAGAATCTTTTGCTGTTCTTTAAATGAGGCCAATGTCTTAGCAAGGGATATTGGGTAAGTAGGAAGTCACCCAGAATGCCAGACTTGCTCATTGAAGTGTGAGTTGCTCAGTCGTGTCCAACTCTTTGCAACCTCATGGACTGTAGCCCACCAGGTTCCTCTGTCCATGGAATTCTCCAGGCAAGAATACTGGAGTGGGTAGCCATTTCCTTCTCCAGGGGATCTTCCTGATCCAAGGATTGAATCTGGGTCTTCCACAGAGCAGGCAGTTTTTTTTTTTTACCATCTGAGCCACCAGAGAAGCCTTTAAGATACTCTTTCTTTGAAGAAAGATCTTTGAAGTGGCCTCTGCCTCTTTGATGTGGCCAACTAGAGCCTTGTGTAAATAGATATGACTTTTCAGAGTAGTCATGGCTGCCATGTTTCAGTTGCCCTTTATGCATTGATATGCACTACTTTGCTCTTGCATTTTCTCACAAGGGGGGAAAAAAAGGCAGTGCTGATGAGTGCCCACAATGTTCTGTCTCATCTGCAAGTTTCAAAATTCCATAGAGTCTGAAAAACCATTTAGCCTTTCAGACTTTGGATGTTTAAGAGAGATGTTCATCAGTAGGTGGTTCAACACATGTTCACGGTTCAATGACGACAGGAATAAATGAATGAATGAATGAAGGTGATTATGGAAATTCTCCTGGTTGCTCTAGCACATCAGCATGCCAAGCTACAGCACAGACACTAGAATTCCTCCTATCATGGACATAATTCATGGCAAACAAAGTTCATGCTAAACCCTGGAAATACTCTACACTGCTAAGTAAAAAGGGCTGCAGGCCCAGAACTCCATGCTTTCTTTCAAAAGAAGTCTGGAATCTGCTGTTTGCATGGGAAGAAAATGTTCTAAGTCTTTATCTGTGACTGCCTTGTAGCATCCCTCCATTTAATGGCTATTTATGTAAGTCACGTCCAGCCAGTGTCATTTTTTCTAAAGGGCCTAAGGAAGAGGATAAGATATTATGTTTGAAGGTTTTGATTTCTGAGATTTTTTGTCTCATCTTTAGAGGATGAAGCTTTGTCAATTTATAAGCTGGCTGTGAGCCATTGTTTAGCATGAGCTCCATTACCCCAAATAATAAAAACATCAAGGAGCTCCTTAGAGTATATTTCCAAATACAGAGATTCTTTGTAGACACATCTCTATTATGACAAGGCACCAAAATATTTCTTACTGTGACATTTTAAAAATTTGGTTTCATACAAATTGTCACTTGAGCCATTAGAGAAGTAACCTGTTATACCCCTGTCCAACTGGTATTAAAGTATAATCAGACAAATAAATGCCACTTTCCCATTCTAAGACTAAACACCAGGCTGGAGGGAGTCAGTAGGGGGTCTATTGGCAGGATTAGAGAGAGATTAAGGTGGTTTTAGCTAGGTTAATGTTACTGTGTCCACTTTCATCCATAAGGCATGCAGAAGCACGGAATTAAGGCCAGTTCTGACCACCTAACCATATAGTGATTGGCCAGTTTATACCATGAATCAACGTGGCTTGTGCCACTGATAATCTGTTGTTTTTCATTGGGGTTGATACTGACTTGGATCATGAAGCTTCTCTCTTATACACCCAATCACTGAGGATTTTCCCACTATAGTCATTGTAGGTCCCTATTCTGCATGATGCCAACCACTGGAATCTACCAATAGGAAAAAAAAATCAAGATGAACCAGTTTTCTGGCTAAACTGGCAAATTTAATCAAGCAGATCAGGTAGATATACCTTAGACTACTTGAAAATACTGCCTTGGAGGGGCTATAAGATCTAATTGGTGTCAGTATGATCAAAATGGGGTTTTGCTGGGCAAAATTAGCTAGTGTTGGCAGGAATATGACATATGTACTTAACCTGTAGGTCAAAATTTGCCAGAAGTTTTATTTTTCCAGGCTAATCTAACTTTTTCAGTTTAAAGGCTTTTTAAGAAAGGTTCAACAGATATCAGACAATGCGGGCCCAAGCGATTAGGCTGACAGAGGGTAATAACTTCTGATTGCTGCAAAAAATTTACCATATAAGCAGCAAAAATAAAAACACACTCATAAAACCATCTTACATTTTTACAAGTGTGTTTGAGAGGGGAAGGATGTAGAAACCACATCCAGGGAATTCTCTTTGGTTTAAATATACTGCTGGACAGACAGGGCTAGAAGCAACACAGAGATTAAGCAGCACTATAATTAAAGGAAGGGGAAAGGTTTGAAAGAGGCAAATTGGGATTATCAACTGAAAAAAAAATCTGCAAACAACCCACAGGGAAATTTCTAAGGTTAAAGCTGGAATGCTTTGTTTAAAAAAAAAGAAAAAAAAGCTGAAACGTTGGTGTGGAAATTCCCAGTGTGAAAATTCTAGGCTAAATAAAAAAAATCATTTTTTTCTGTTTAAAGTTCCATATGGAGCATATGAGATACTCCATATGGATCACTAAAGGTCACATAGAACACTATTAAGGAATCTACTTACCACCTGCATTGGATAACGAAGTTTTTTATTATACTTTTTATGCAGAAGAGGAAATTAAGTGATGAACCTGTAAGGAGGGGTTTAACATGCTGTAACTAAGGCAATTCTCTAAATAAAGTTTTTAGTTCATGGCAGATATTGAAGCCCCTTACAAAAATCAGGTTATAATATAAAGTTAGTTCTTACCCTGGCACTTCTTCTTCTTACACTCTTTAATACTATCAGGAGCATCTCAGGGGAAAGGCTGATAAATATTAGAAGAATTATGGCCAACCATATGGATACAGATGACAGCATTTGAGCAAATACGAAATACATTCTCTGTTGTTTCAAGAATGGCCTAGAATGGAAAGAAAATACATAATGGAAAAGCAATTCAGTTCCTGTTATATGAAACAGAAATGTTACCGAAACTATCTGCTGCATTTAAAAGGAATCCTCATTATATACATTAATAAAAATAATCTTCTTTAGAATGACCAAAAGTAGTAAACAGATTTCATTTACTAAATGTTTGGAAAGAAAAGGGATGATAATCAAAGGGGAAAATGCAATTGACTTGAAAACAACTAAGTGATCTATTTTAAGGTTGCCAACTGGAGAGTATTTATTTGCATTAGAAAGTGCTGGCACTTCTGACATATTCAAGAGAAATGATGATTAACTTTTATGTTAACAAACATTTTATTTCCTTGGCTGTTTTATTAACGTAAGAAAGGATTTGTGCTCTACATTTGGAAATTTAAAAGACATTTTTATTACTGCCCCACCTCCACAAAACCCCTATGTAAGCATAATAAGGACTGTAGTTTTTCTCTCTCAAATGTGAGGAATTTACCATTCTCATCTACAAATATATACTGAGTACCAAAGTGTGCAAAGTAGGTTGCCAGAAGAATATTGCTAATCACACATTAAGCCTTGGGGTCCAGAAATCCAGGAGGATGCTACATTCTGCTGGGTTTAGTCATCCACTGAACCGTTAGGCGGCCACTGAGAAGTCCAGCCAGTTGCCCTTCCCTGTCTGAGCTGAACCACTGAGAGGCTCACTACGTTAGCGTGAATGTTGTCTGAAGCTGAGGGGGAGGAAGCGCAAAGCAGCTGCTTGAGCTCAGGGCATGTACCAAACTATCCTTGGATTAGGAGCCTTAGGTATGTAAGTGGTTGGTCCCATTTAGTAGATGACAAATAGTGCTCACTGAAGATAATGGAAAAGCAAATCAGTTCCTGTTATATGAAACAGAAGTGTTACTGAAGCTGCCTATTGCATTAAAAGGAATCCCCATTATGCACATTAATAAAAATAATAAGATACACTGGTTTCTCACTTAAACACTGATGTTTGTGCACTGTCATGCAACATAACATGATCACATCAAGCTCATGGCTCTACACAGATGAGGACTAGACTGTGGAATATATGTGGACCCACTACCCACTAGATTGTGGGGCTTCCTAGTAGCTCAGTTGGTAAAGAATCCACCTGCAATACAGGAGACCCTGGTTTGATTCCTGGGTCAGGAAGATCTGCTGGAGAAGGGATAGGCTACCCACTCCAGTATTCTTGGGCTTCCCTGGTGGCTCAGCTGGTAAAGAATCTGCCTGCAATGCGGGAGACCTGGGTTTGATCCCTGGGTTGGGAAGATCCCCTGGAGAAGGGAACGGCTACCCACTCCAGTATTCTGGCCTGGAGAATTCCATGGACTGTATAGTCCATGGGGTCACAAAGAGTTGGACATGACTGAGTGACTTTCACAGGGCACTAGATTGCGAGAATAGTAAGGTGGAGAAACTTAAGAGTTTTCTAGGGCTCCTACCATAGAGAAAAGATTTCCACAGAGCTCAAGTCCCACTCTAATGTAGAAGAGCACCCCGACAAACGTTCCAGGCAGCTAAGACACAGTAAGGGTGCAGCAGACAATTCTGACTGCTAGTTACTGGGTATTCCTTTGCATAATATCCATAATACTCTGTTTCTAAAAGCTCCACAGTTTTTTTTTTTTCTGATTTTGACAGCATCTATAGAGTCTTGCAAGGGAGCAGTAAAAAACAAAAGATACTATTTTTAGAAGGGGTTTGGAGCTCAGAAATCATTCTCACTGCCTGTCCCTGAAGAGAGGTGAGTCATGATGCCTCAGGGTTGAGCATGTCCGGAGACTAGCTGCAATCAGCATTCAGCTGAAGTTTTACAGTTTCTAGTCACATTTTGCTGGTTGACTTATGATTAATATAAATTTTATATTCATGTAGTAGCTCAACTCAGACAGGTCTACTTAAGGACAGCACTAGAAGCAAGAAAGTAAAACAAAGATTTATTCACATTTCATTTTTAGTAAGCATCTCTAATCAATAGAAACAGGTATGGTGATATTTTAAGTCACGTCAAGGATTCGTTTTAATCAATAAGGAACAGTCTGGAGAGAGTGAGAAACTGGTTCAGTTTGCTAGAAACATTTCATTCTTGAGGAAATTTTGCACAATTAGTTCAGATGCTGACTACACAGATTCCTAGACAGAATTATGGTCCTGTGGGCAGATCTTACTATTGTATATCACATTTGGTTAATCAGCTTTGGTTCATTTGTCTATGACTTCATTCAGTGTTACTGCTTCAAATAAAGGTGTCAAATAAATGCTGTAAGTATACTTTCTGGAGTTGCTACTTCCGTAAGTGATTCGGTTTTCCATATTTTTATTACTTGAGGCTTTTATTTTAAAAAGCTTTCCAAAACAGTACAAGTTTCTTCTAATTAAGTCTCAAGGGACATAAACATGGTCCTCTATGATAATGTGGAATGTTCTGTATGTACGATTTTGCTCAAACCAGTGAAAATACGTATGCCCGGAATTTCAACCAATGGCTTGCTTTAGCCCTGTTCTCTGCTGCTGGTTTCCTTGTCAGGGGAAATCATCAATGAATGAAAACAACTGTGATATTTAAAAATAAAATATAGGCCTCTGGCAGTAAGGAAAGGAGATGAAACTCTGATTTTAATTTCTAATGACTCTCCCAATCACAGCTTATGTGCACTCACTGGACTCTCGTCTTCTTGAGGCAGGGGTATAGTCTATTCATTGCTGTATCCCATAGGGTGCCTCATGCAAAATGGATTCCGAATAAACATTACTGAACCAAGATGAATGGGATGAACTTTAAATCCAAGCTGCAGAGTCCACCTTTACCTTCCCCAAAACAATGGGATGGTGATTTCAAGATATAACCCTCTGAGTATTCAGTGATACATATTCTGTACCTTGAGCACATCTGTAGTAGCAAGAATGAGAGTGATATACCATAAAGGGAGAACAGGGTCCACATGGATAAGGCTGTATCTATTGGCCACTACACTGTGCAGAAATTTCATATGAGTATTTCCACTGGAAATATACGGGAGAGACCATGCTAGAAATTAGTTTCACTTCACAGAGAGATGTTTATATATCTTCAAACTGAAAGATTTGCACAAGGGCTACCAAAAGGAAGGTCAAAAAGTTTTTTGAGTAATTTGTACAGTCTATAAACTTAGATTTAGAATCTCACCTGAAATTAGCAGCATTACTGGCTAGAAGTAACTTCCAGTCCATTAATATTGAAGACTTGCCATCTTATATAATCAAAACTGTACAAGTACAATTAATGTTGGCATATACAATATACATATTCTTAATATTTACCTATTACTCCCACATGTTTAGTTGCTTACCATATAATTCCTCCCCAGAAGAATGAGAAAAATACATAAAATGCTAAAGAACCCCAAATCACAAAGTGGTTGATCCATGTCCAGAAACGAGTATCCAAGGCGAGCTGAAAAGATACAACACAAGAAATTTCATGATGTGTACACACCACACCAGGCAGTGTCCGGTGGCATTCAATAACCCATACATGATACCTGTGGGAGGATCCAGCTTGGGCCAGGCAACTAAAGCCGAACGGCACTAGAAGAACAGAACCCAGACTTCCCAAAGAGCTCTGCCCCCAAGATATTTAGACTCCAGAGTACAGGCATGGAGGTGTGGACAAGCAAGTACCCACTGCAGATGCCTCACTACTGAAGGAAGGACAGGGAATGAGGTCATGGTAAGATCCTGGACACTGAAGCCCCCACGTCCTTAAGTGGTGGTGGTCAGGAAGCTGATGGCAAAAAGAGAAGCCTAGCTGGTGGAGGCAGGTATATCGAGGATCAGGAGAAGAGGGAAAGAGTAGCTAGGAAGAAAAGACCAACTACACAAACAAGTCATGAGACCTCAAAGACAACATATGGGGGGTTACTAAGTGAAAAGGCAACTAGCTCTACATATCAGGCATCATGGAACCACAAATTGTGGGTCTATGTAACATGCCTTTCAATTGCAAACCCCACAGCTACTCCATTAAATCAATAACCTTTTCAGCTGCCTGAGATTTTAATCCTTTCATGTTTCCTCCAGAACTGATTGTTTCTTCTGACTGTGGTACCTGGGATTTTCACATGCAATCTAAAAATAAAAAGTATGGTCCACTCTGCTTTCTTAAAATTTCTGGGCCACAATGCTTACTATCCAGGGCATTTCATTCTTGAAGAGGAGGTGATGTCCATTTTGTTACTTGCTGTTCTGACACCCTGCTCCTCAGCTCTCTGTTAATAGTTGCTCATTCATAAATAGGATATTGGTAACATTGTGAATGCAGCCCAGTCTTGAATTCCCTCCACCCCACCCCCCCACCAAGCTGCTAGGAAACATGTCACAGTAATACTCATGTAAAGAAGACAGACTGGATGGCTTTTCAGAGATGGGTGAAATATGTTGCAATAAGGCCAACTTGAACTATGAAGGGTGCTTGAAGGCCCTGGGGTCACATACAAGGTCCGGGGTAAAAAAGGGTGGAGAGAATCCCCTTTTAAGTCATGATCCTATGAAATACAATAGTAAATAATAATAATTAGCATCTATTGTACCCATCTCATTCTATGTGCCAGACACTACTTTAACTGCCTTATATTCACTAATTGACTTCTCACAAAAAATCCCAGGGGAGGTAGGTGCTCCTTTTATTTCTATTTTATAGAAGAGGAAATAGAAGTGCTGAGAAACAAGGTCACTTGCCCAAGGACACCCAGCTAGTAAGTGGCTAAACGGAGTTGAATTGCAACATTTTCTTTTGCAAGCCTAAAATATCACTGAAATAGTACAAGAAGAATGCAAACATGTTAGTTCTATTCAGTACGACAAATGGACCATTTATAAAAACACAGAGGGGAAATGGTTAGAGGTCCTTTGTCAATTATACTTCTGAATCTAGTTCTGATCAATGGGCAGAATGAAATTCATTTAAAGGTACTCATTCTTGGATTCCATGTGAGGTGTTTATTACTGGAATGATCAACATAATTTGATTATACCTTCAACTGTAACAGTGGCCCAACTCATGAGTCTTAAGGGCAGTATTCAGCATACAGCATTATTACATGGCTGCATGTTAATGACAATGATTTTGCCAAAACTGCTTTCCTTGTATGTTACCTGCCATATATTCTTATGCATTTCATCACTAACATGGGTAAATTTCAGTGATAAACACTGAACATTCTATGAAATATCACTATAATAATAATAATTATTATTGAATTATTGAATAATAATAATTATTGAATATGAAAAAATATGAATAATCACAAGCTCTTTGGGACACATATTTTGCTCATGGACACCTATATTCAACTAAGTATCCAAATTCCTTTAAGGACTGGCTTTCTTAAACAGATATATAACTTTAAAAAATATTCAAGTATTTAACATGGAAACACACACACACTCACACTACATTTATATACCACTTCTCATAACATCTCAGAAAAGGCAGGAACAAAGGAAGAGATTTCCAATATAAGTATCATGTATTAAAAAAAAAAAGAGGATAGACAACATTGTGGGGAAAAAATGGATCACAAATAGTATACAAATGTCCAAATCTCTAATACCACACATAATTTTAACAAGCATTCAGACTTGAATAACAGCTCACAGTAAAAATTAAGATTAGAAGACAAAAAAGATATATTAGTATAAGACCAGAAAGTATTTTAAAAAATGGTGTTAAATATACTTGAATAATAAAAATCTAACCTTCAGAGTTACGGTGAATACTAAGACTGTAAAAACAATGGTTCCAAAAGTCCAGTTTCCATATACCTGAAAAACATTCAACAATTACATGTACCATGAATACACAAGCCTGCTTAAAACAATAAACAGCCAGTTTAATCTTGTGTGTAACTGATAAGGATTTTTATATAAATTGTTTAGGGAAATACCTGTTCAAAAGATCAGGCCAATATGTTACAGGCTTTTACGGTGAGCCTAAATTTTCTTGAAGAGACACCACGTGTGTGGTTGGTAGGGTTTATTTCATGATTCTATGTAGCATAAAACAAAGAACAGACTAGCATGATACAGGCAGGAAAAATTCTATTCCACTACCAGTAATGTTCATAAGACAACTCATTTGGATGTCTCCTGTCTCTACACAGTTTGATATGGGCTTTTCCTGCCATATTGCTCTGAAAGTGAAAGTCACTCAGTCATGTCTGACTCTTTGCGACCCCATGGTCTATACAGTCCATGGAATTCTCCAGGCCAGAATACTGGAGTGGGTAGCCTTTCCCTTCTCCAAGGGATCTTCCCAACTCAGGGATCAAACCCAGGTCTCTGGCATTGCAGGTGGATTCTTTACCAGCTGAGCCACCAGGAAGCCCAAGAATACTGGAGTGGGTAGCCTATCCCTTCTCCAGTGGATCTTCCTGACCCAGGAATCGAACCAGGGTCTCCTGCATTGCAGGTGGATTCTTTACCAACTGAGCTATCAGGGAAGCCCAATACAGCTCTAAAGATCTCAAATAAGGACTAATTTGCAGAACTCACATTTTAAAATAGAGTATATGGTGATATGGTGACAGGGTAACTAGACTTATTGTGATCAATCAGTACATACAAATATCAAATCCTTATATTATACAACTGAGACATATAATGTTACATGTAATATATATATTAATAAAAAATAAAATAATTTTGTGGCTATAAATATTACAGCTCTCAGCATGTGCACATCAAAGAAAAGCAGATACCATGTATAAATCCAAATGATGGCAATGAATGGCACATATGCTTACCAAATGCTGTCAAGATCTGAATGCATAACATTAAAACAGAAAATGAAATGTAAAAGGTTTTTAAAAAATAAAAACAAAAAATTAAGGTTAATAGCAAAAAAAAAAAAGATTTGATCAAATCATACATGGTGTTATGTTTAACTGCTGATAGTAGTTCTTATTACAATTTTAGCAAACATACAATAACGTCTAATTCATTTGGACTTCATGAACTCAAAATGGGTGATGAATTGAACACAGGGTGGGTTGAGGCTCCCCATGCACCATCAGTAGAGTTTGCTGAGCAAATGAACCATATCAACAGAATTGCGGGAAGAGCATAGTCAGCTGTCTATAATTTATGTGCCAAATAAACATAAAATAAAAAGGTAAAGTTATAGAATGAAGTCATAAAGCTGAAGGGATCTGAGAAATCATATAATCTAATTTCTTCTGCTTACCACTGGGCAAAATGACTTGGAAAACAGAAGTGACTGGCCTGAGGATGCACACAGATTCACTAAGGAACTCTCCCTGGCAAACGCTATGTGTGCCTACACTAAAGTACTAAATCTGTATTTCATCAACACTTACTCAGTGATTAAACTGATTTCTGTTAGTCCAAATTAGAGAGGTTTTAACTGTAGTACCTTATTTCAGTATATCATTCAAATTCACTGAGCCTATCGCTTCTGTAGTAAATGGTGATTGCGTGGTTCTAGACATAGTCATTGTACTCAGTAAAGTCTTTTTGAAACTTAGCTTTGCTTCACATGATTATAAACTATGAATGACCATAAAAGAGGAAGCTGAGAAATAGCAAAGAACCTAGTGGAAGCGGCATGCAAGGTGGGTTCGATTTTCCACTGTATGGCTGCCAAAGACCTCACCCCATCAGCAATTCTCTCCTAGAGCACAGCCAGGGCAAAGTCACCCCAATGCAGGTGCTGACCTATGGAGTCGCTTGCTGGGAAGACACTGGCAGGATCAGTGTAGCCTTTCTGGAAAACACTATGCACCCATGTGGAAAGGAAGGAGGAAGAGAAGGGAATTCCCTAATTATTGGGCAAATACTACAAACATATGGCAGTTACCTCCTTGCACTCTAAGCACAGACTAAGAACTGAGGGGACAGACTTCGCTTTTAAAACAGCAAAAGCTTGGCTCACATCAAAGTGTATAGGTTCAAAGTCTAAAGTCCCAAGAATTCTGTTCATCTAGTAAAAACTACAGCCAAGTTAAGCTTCCAGAGGTTTGCACATAAGCTCTCTAGTTAGCTGTGCACGCAGGAAGTGATTTTTTACTTTGACATTTCAATTGTTCTAAGGATGCTGTGAGAACTAAATACCATACCTTTAGGAAATAATTTGCAAAATGATTACAGCTATAGTATGTGTATGATAAATCCAATGCCTATGGAAAAAAATTAAGCCATGCTGATAGTAGCAAAAGACACAATATTTTTTTACCTTTCCATTTTCGTCTAAGGATGTAGTCTGAAAAAGAAAGTAAGTCCCAAAGAAAAACACTGTTCCTTCAAATGCAGCTAGAAATGTCCAGTATAGGAATGGGCCCAACTGTAGCATGGCGTTTCCAGATATTTTCCTATTGAGAAATGGGAAGAAATACAAGTTAATGAATCTGTGTAGGCTGTTTATTTAAAGATACAGTGAAACACTGAACGTATGCATGGGGTTTGACCCTGTTTATAGAATGAAAGGAGTTCCTCCCGAGGGATTGGTAGGCTTTCATTAAAAGATCAGATGGAGACACAGATTTGTCTTTGTGTAATCACCTCCTGTCTGAGGTATTGGAGTAAGTTGTCAAAGTGCTTCTAAGTTACAATTCTGGTCACTGACAATATTAATATCATCATCAATAATAATCAGCTCATTTATTGAGTACTTAGTAAAAATGGCTTAAGAGTTTTATATAGTCCATTTGTGTACACACAAAAACCATGAGACAGGTATTCTTATCACTACCATTTTCAAATAATGAGCCTCAAAAAGATGTATCATAATGGTTTCCAAACTCTGATCCACACTGGAATCACAAGGGGATCTTTAAAGACATTGATGTCTGGCTCCCACTCTCATTCTGATTTAACTGGCATGAGCTAACTAGGACAATTTTAAAACTTCCCAGGTAGGAGTTCCCTGGTGGTCCAGTGGCTAAAACTCTGCGCTCCCAATGCAGGGGACCCAGGTTCCATCCCTGGTCAGGGAACTAGATCCCACATGCTGCAACTAAATATCCTGCACACTGCAACTCAAGAGTTCTCTTGCCACAACACAAATCTTCAATCCCACGTGCCACAACTAAGACCCAGCACAGTCAAATTTAAAAAAAAGTACAACTCCCCAGGTAATTCTAATGTGCAGTTAAGTTTGCGAACCACTATTACAGCAGTATGCCAGAGCTGACTTTAAATCACATGCTCTCAACCAAACAAGCTACCGTGACTTTGTAACTATAATTATAAAAATACTTCTTTTAATCAAGATTTCTTCCTGGGAATTTAACCTTTCTTAGGTCTTGTGGTGCCCTTTATATTTTTAAAATGAGTCAAATAACATGTCTGAAGCTGTACAGCCAGGCTTTGATAAATGGCGGGTGGACAGATCCAAAGTTTAACATCCGTCAAAAATAGGAGTGTTCTGGGTACAAGTCAGGATGTCGAATAAGGCTACTGATTCTAATGGGACAGAACTACAGAAAGAAAATGGATCTGTGCATGGAATTCTTTAGCTTCTATTTCAAATCCCTCTTAACATTTATCAAAAAGTATGTAATCACTCAAATAGAGCACCTGTTGCCAATACTATGAAGACTGTCATTGAGCTGTAATGAATAAGAAAGACCTTTGTAATGTAAGTGCAACTGATCCCTGTTCTGTTGGTATGGAGTGCTGTGGGCTTTCCTGAAAAACAGCCATTAAGTAACTTTTACCTACTAAGATGTCCAAGTGCACACAGAAATCAGCAATGGAGCTGCTGCTGCTGCTAAGTCACTTTAGTCATGTCCGACTCTGTGACCCCATAGACAGCAGCCCACCAGGCTCCTCTGTCCCTGGGATTCTCCAGGCAAGATTCATGTCAATGCATGGCAAAAACCACTACAATATAGTAAAGTAATTAGCCTCCAACTAATTAAAATAAATGTAAAAAAAAATACTGGAGTGGGTTGCCATTTCCTTCTCCAATGCATGCATGCATGCTAAGTCGCTTCAGTTGTGTCCAACTCTGTGCGACCCTATGGACAGCAGCCCACCAGGCTCCTCTGTCTGTGGGATTCTCCAGGCAGGAATACTGGAGTGGGTTGCCATTTCCTTCTCCACAGCCATGGTGGGGCATGTATTAAGCTATATGCTGCTGTTTGCCCTAGGAAAACTGCAGGAGGATAGAGGTAACTGCTTTCCAGAAATGAGCTCTACCCACAGCCAATAAGTCACGTTTCCAAGGCAACTGGGAGCCACTGGGAAGGCAATTCTCCTAAAGAGCCTTGAAAGGAGGGCCCAGCAAATGCCAGCCAATGAGGGTTTTGAGAGTCACTGAGTGGGGTTGAGGCAGGAAGTGGTTCCTGTCTTTCCAGCCAGTCATTGGATTTACATCACTCATTGTGGGAAGAAAGGACGCAGCGTCATAGTGTGTTGGGTTATAGCTGAGGTTTCCTAGCTGAACTCAGGTGAACGACGGACCTGCTGTAACTTAGAATGTGGTAGCTAATGTGAGGGGAACAGGAGGGAATGAAGATGAGGGGCTGCTGACCAGCAGCACAGGCCTGAGCATTTCCATATAATCGGAGGCAGCAGGTGTACTGAGACCTTTCTTTCACCTTTTAAAGTGGTAGAAGGACTATGCCTCTACCCTCGAAACAAGTACTACAGTTTACTTTTCAAATTTCTCTCAAAAAATATGAAAAGATCCAGTTATGTCACATTTCACATCAAAACTTTTTGGTAAATGCCTGCATCACTAAGTCTGTGAAGGTGACATCTACAATATGTTACATAAGGCCACACGTCACATTAAGTGGTACAAATGTGGAGAGATGAAGACTGGAGCTTCCTGTTTACAAAGGAATGCTCAGAGCAATGGAGCAATCTCCAACACAGTGACAGGCTGAGAGCAGCATCTCGTCAGGGCGGGCAGGCGGGAAGCCGCCTTTTGGGCTATGTGATAGGTATGCCCTGGCTTTCATTTCTCCATCAGATGTGGCAACTTTACCCTCTATGCAAAATTGTTTAAAAATTCATGACGAGGCATCCCTGGTGGCTCAGTGGTAAAGAATCCACCTGCCAATGCAGGAGACATGGGTTTGATCCCTGATCCAGGAAGATCCCATGCCATGGAGCAACTAAGCCCATGCGCCACAACTATTGAGCCTGTGCTACCTAAGAGAAGCCACCTCAATGAGAAGCCCATGCACATCACAACTAGACAGTAGCCCCTGCTTGCCACAACTACTGAAAGTCCTGCATGCATCAATGAACACCTAGCACAGCCATAAATAAATAAATAATTAAAAATCAAGACCTACACCCGTGTGTTGTAACTAAAACTTCATTGAAACCCTTACAAGAATTTGTAGTCAATAGCTTGCTTCAAGTTTTCAACATTCTTAATGTGCAAAAGGGCTCAGCATAGCCCTGAAGTTATATGGAGAAGGGTGTCATTAATAGAAAAGTAAGATTATATAGCTCCCATCTATTGAAAATTTTGGCATGGCAACCCACTCCAGTATTCTTGCCTGAAGAATCCCATGGATAGGAGCCTGGTGGGCTACAGTCCACGGGGTTGCAAAAAGTAGGACAGGACTGAGTGACTAAGCACATTGAAAATTTACTATGTGCTATGCACCACCATGGGCTTCCCTGGTGGCTCAGTGGTAAAGAATCTGCCTGCAATGCAGGAGCCACTTGGGTTTGATCCCTGGGTCAGGAAGATCCCCTGGAGGAGGGCATGGCAATCCACTCCAGTATTCTTGCCTGGGAAATTCCATGGACAGAGGAGCCTGGCAGGCTACAGTTCATGGGGTCACAAAAGAGTCAGACACAACTGAGAGACTGAGCACGCATGCAGGCACCACTGTTAAGTTTTTCCATGTAGTCACTCATTTAATCCCCACCCCCCCAACACTGTGATTAGACCTGTTGTTACTGAAGAGGAAACTGAGGCCCATCTCAGTCAAGTGACTTCAGCAAGGGCAGAGCTGAGATCAGGGCATAGACAAAGCTACAGCTCTTGGTGGTACTGAACAAGAGGCATTCTGCTCCCTGTCACCCAAATCCCTCTTCCACCAGAGTCACTACACTACTGGTCTTCACTTTAGTTGCTGTCTGAAGACAACACTGCTGCTCAAGATTTGAAAACCACCAGCCTGTGGAAAAGAGCACAGGCCTGGTCGTCAGGAGGAGGGAAATCGGATCTTGCCCTGGCCTCTCATTATACCCTCTATCCTTAGGCAAGTCATTTCTGGGCCTTGAGTCTTCATTTATTTAAACAAGAGTGTATGACAGCTCATGCTCTGGAAGATTTCTACCAAGGGTGCTATGATTCTTCTGTTGATCAAACTATACCCTTTGCAAGAAATAATAGAGCAGAACACATTAATGCCACGAGGAAGCAATCAGCAAATACCACATTGGGGGAAACTCTACAAGGTAAATGATCAGGTTTCGTTAACAAATAAATTGTCAAATTATCCTACAGATTAAGAGAGTCTCAGAAGCCTATTAACCAACTGCAGTATATGGGCCTTATATAGTTTCAAATAAGCATGCTATAAGAAGACATGAGTCAACTGGAAAAACCTGAGCATTGACTGGATATTTGACAATATCATGGACTTGTTAAATTTTTAGGTATGGTAGTATACTGAAATAACTATTTTATATAATGATTGAGATCTGCTTCAGAATAAGTCCTTGATAGAGAAGACAAGGTTATTAATGAAACAGGATTGGCCGTGAGTTGATATTCAAGCTGAGCGGTGAGGACAGGGAAGTTCACTATATAAATAGTCTTGTTGCTACTTCTATGCATGTTTTAAATTTTTCATAATAAATATCTTTAAAATAAGAACAAATTTTATAACTCTGGTTAAGTCTAACAATTCCTAATTGTGAGTTTTATGAGTCATATACCTTCACTTTGCACAAATTAACCTTACTCAACTCTCTATTGCACTTGCTACCCACTATTCAATAATGCTTACAATCTGCAGTAAATTAACATCTTTATCCTTAGCTGTAGGCTTCACTTACAAAAATCCAATTTAATCAAAGGTTAAGCAACTGGGGCTAGTGCCAAGTACCCATCCAAGAGAAAAACAACTGTTTCCAACTCACACAACATGAATATAAAGGCTTGATGAGTTAATTGTTTTCTTCAACAATGCCATTTTAGAATGGGAGCTAACAAGGCAAGGAGGCTATATTTCAGGGGTAGTTTACAAAAGAAAGCCCAATATAACATAGTCAGTTCAATCTATTTTATCTTTGGGTGGCCCTCTTTTGGGTGAGGGGGTTGTTCAGTTGCTAAGTCGTGTCTAACTCTTTGAGACCCCATGGACTGCAGCACGCTTTCCCTGTCCTTCACTATCTCCTGGAGTTTGCTCAAACTCATGTCCACTAAGTTGGTGATGCCATCCAACCATCTCATCCTCTGTTGTCCCCTTCTCTTCCTGTTTTCAACCTTTCCCAGCCTCAGGGTCTTTTCCAATGAGTCAGCTCTTCACATCATGTGGCAGGTGAGGGGGTGGCAGGTAGTTAAAACTAGTCTGTCTTAATTTAAGACTCTAGAACTCTATGACAATGTAGGCAAAGTTTTATGAACTACTGATTTTGAACTAAATAATTTGCACCCATCCAAGTATAAGACATATACCTAGAACAAGTCATTTTCCAGCTGGATGGTTTAGTTTAAGTGGCTAAAAATTCAGAACAGAACCATGTAATCAAACTAGGAGGGAAGTTCTGTGTCCTTCTGACCTGCAGATAAAATGAAACCCACAACTTTGAATGTCTGAGGGGATTTTACCTTACATATGTTCAACTTACATGTACAATCGGGGATCTGAGGTCAATGTGTCAATATTGATGTGCTGTTCCAGTAGACTGTAGGCCAGGATGGGCAAGGATGTGAAGCAGATATTGTACATTGTAAGGTAAGCGGCATCATACAGTGGCTATAATGACAAACCACAAAAGAGAAATAAATGTACTGGAACAATCATCTGCCAGAGGATATTAAACTGTCTAGAAAAATCACAAGCTTAAACAAGACAGTTTCCTTTCACACTTTGTGTGACAGCAAAAAACGGTTTTGTAAATAAGGTCACTCTGATGAGTACAGAAAAGAAACTAAAATATTGTAATGCACCATATTAATATATCCTCCCTTTAAAAACAGGATCTTATTCAGAATGTTTACATGCTATAAACTTTATTTCTAACAGATACTAACCAAGAACTTTTCAAAAGATTTTCAGTGAATGAAGACCAATTAAGTGTAAGACAGGAACTCCTTAGGAAAACTAAATATAAGCAGTGGCCAGCCTGTGTCACAGTTTTTTTTTTTTTTGGTTAATATTTTACATGCTTTTAAATACCACTATGACCCTCTCTGGACTGTATTTATGATATCAAATGTGGCCATTTACTAAGGATTAAATAAATATATTCACAAAAATCAAAGCTAAATATATTCACATGGTCATGACTCTTTCTTGCCCTGAATTCTGTAGGCTCCAGACCAAACTTCCTGTTAGGTGTCCATAGGACAACCTGCAATTCACAATGTCTAAACGCAAACTCACTCATTCCCTTTAAATTCGCTTCCTCCCATGTCCCCTACTTCAGTAAGTGGCCCCACAATGTTTGCAACCCTAGTATCTACCTTGGTGCCTGGTACTGTTTACTTGCTCAAGACATTTTTTTGAATTGAGTGATTCTCTTTCTACCTCATTAGCCATTCCATCTCAGGCTCCTCTTCTTCCTGAGCCCTCTGTGTTGGCGTGTTCCAGTACTCCATGTCTGGAACTGTATACTCGCTCTCTAGCTGATCTCATACAGTCCTGTGGTTTTAATACAACCCATTCACTGAAAATTCCTGTATGTAGCCCAGACCTGTTCCATATGACCAACAGCCCACTCAATACCTCCTCCTGAGTGTCTAGTATCTTTCAAACTTATGTCCAGGACTGAATTCCAGACTTGTCTCACCTGAAATCTGCTTCTCTTGAAGTCTTCCTCATCTCTGGCAAGGGCAACTAAATCTTTTTGATCAACCAGAACTGAAAAATTGGATTTATCATTGACTCTTCTCTTTTTCACAATCCCTATCCAATCTATGAAGAAGTGTTTACTGGCTCTACTTTTAAATACATTCAAAACCACACTACTTCTTAGCCCCTCCACTCTGACCATCATGCAAGCCTTTAGTTGATCTCCCTGCCTCTTCTCCCTTTGACCCATAGCCTATTCTCAACACAACTACCTGAGCAGCTCTACTAGAAAATAAGTGAAATCAAATCATTGTTTTGTTCAAACTCTCCAATGGATTCCTTTATCTCTAAAAGTAAAGAAGTTTCTACAATGGTGGGGCTGTAAAGTCCCCCTTGATCTGGCTTCTCTTTACCTGTCTGTCACCTTCTCAGTCAGACCAATCTTGATTTAACTTGCCACATCCTCTCTCTTGAACACATTTCTTCCACCCTGCCTCTTTTCCCCCTTATAGTACTAATCACCTTTTAATTTACACGATAAATTTATTACGTTTACTGTATCTCTCTTCACACTAGAATTTAAGCTCTGTGTCGGCAGGGATTTTTACTTATTTTATTGATAGCTGTAGCTTAAGAAAAAGCAAAGCAGCCCCTGATATCCAAGAGTTGGCCTGGCACTCAGAGCTAGGCACTGGTGCTCTGTAGAACACAAACAATTTCACGAAACAGCAACATTAAACAAGGCCACTGTGACTGTGATGGATGAAGACAAAAACATGACCACTCCATAACCACTTCTGAACATAGACACAATATAAACACTGTCCAGATCACAATAATGACCAACATCTATATTCTGGCTAATCTGGGTGACTACTACTTCTTGACCAATGACATGTTAGCTTCCTGGACAAGATTTACTAACACACCCAGTCATAAAACTAATCCCATTTGCTAACAGAAGCCAGCAAGGCCCTACTATTCCTTAAACCCTTCCCCAAATCACCTAACTGAAGCCCAAATCTTACAAGACTTTTCTAACACTCTCTTTCTAAGAAGTTCCATTGTTCCTCATGGTGTACATTCTTTCTGTTGCATTGACTAATAAACCTACTTTGATGAACTGCAAGTATTCTCCTGGCTCTGACAATCTTGAATTCCTAGAACAGAACTTGGCTTGCAGGAAGCATTCAATGAAAACTGGATGAATGAATGACTAGAGATTGGAAGCTATAATGTATTCATATAGGACTGATCTGACATAAATATTCCTTTATTGAAAAAATATTAAGGTGCTTATAATGAACCTTGTTTTGATGAAAATATTTACTGAGTTCAGTAATTTCTACACAGTGCTACATTTTGTAATATAACTGTTACCTATGACCTGAATAGACAATATCCCATATTCGCATGTATCTTTTACATATATAAAATGTTTCTGATTAATAAAATACATTTAAATGTGACACAAATGAACAGAATTATACATTTATCAATCAATGTCAATTAAAGATACAATTAATATCATAGTGGATGTTGATTCAAAAAGATTGGTAATAACTTGAATAGAGCATCAGTTCATTCATTAGTTGACTTCAAAAATATTTGCTGGGGGAAAAAAATTTACTGAGTGTTTACCAAGTGTGAAATACTGAGAACAGAGAAGATTCATGCCCTGTCTGCAAGGAGTTCGAATTCTAGAGGGGTAGGCAATCGCTTCTTGGCCTTTCGGCTAAGATCAAGTGTAGAGGGGGCGGCAGCATGGTGACTGTATAGGGAACTGGTAGAGCCTAGAGGAGGGGACCAGACTTCTTGCCTGCAGCAGACACAAAGCAAGATATAATGCATGCAACCTTTTCAATGAACTTAAAAATACATTCTACATAGAAGACGGAGACAAAATGTGATCCACTGGAGAAGGGAATGGTAAACCACTTCAGTATTCTTGTCTTGAGAACCCCATGAACAGTATGAAAAAGCAAAAAGATAGGACACTAAAAGAGAAACTCCCCAGGTCGGTAGGTGCCCAATATGCTACTGGAGATCAGTGGAGAAATAACTCCAGAAAGAATGAAGGGATGGAGCCAAAGGAAAAACAGCACCCAGCTGTGGATGTGACTGGTGATAGAAGCAAGGTCTGATGCTGTAAAGAACAATACTGCATAGGGACCTGGAATGTTAGGTCCATGAATCAAGGCAAATTGGAAGTGGTCAAACAGGTGATGGCAAGAGTGAATGTTGACATTTTAGGAATCAGTGAACCAAAATGGACTGGAATGGGTGAATTTAACTCAGATGACCATTATATCTATTACTGTGGGCAAGAATCCCTTAGAAGAAATGGAGTAGCCATCATAGTCAACAAAAGAGTCCAAAATGTAGTACTTGGGTGCAATCTCAAAAATGACAGAATGATCTCTGTTTGTTTCCAAGGCAAACCATTCAATATCACAGTAATCCAAGTCTATGCCCCAACCAGTAATGCTGAAGAAGCTGAAGTTGAATGGTTCTATGAAGACCTACAAGACCTTCTAGAACTAACACCCAAAAAAGATGTCCTTTTCATTATAGGGGACTGGAATGCAAAAGTAGGAAGTCAAGAAACACCTGGAGTAACAGAGAAATTTGGCCTTGGAGTACAGAATGAAGCAGGGCAAAGGCTAATAGAGTTTTGCCAAGAGAATGCACTCCCTCTTCCAACAACACAAGAGAAGACTCTACACATGGACATCACCAGATGGCCAACACCAAAATCAGACTGATTATATTCTTTGCAGCCAAAGATGGAGAAGCTCTATACAGTCAGCAAAAACAAGACCAGAAGCTGACTGTGGCTCAGATCATGAAATCCTTATTGCCAAATTCAGACTTAAACTGAAGAAAGTGGGGAAAACCACTAGACCATTCAGGTATGACCTAAATCAAATCCCTTATGATTATACAGTGGAAGTGAGAAATAGATTTAAGGGACTAGATCTGATAGACAGAATGCCTGATGAACTATGGACAGAGGTTCGTGACACTGTACAGGAGACAGGGAGCAAGACCATCCCCAAGAAAAAGAAATTCAAAAAAGCAAAATGGCTGTCTGAGGAGGCCTTACAAATAGCTGTGAAAAGAAGGGAAGTGAAAAGCAAAGGAGAAAAGGAAAAATATACCCATTTGAATGCAGAGTTCTAAAGAATAGCCAAGGAGAGATAAGAAAACCTTCCTCAGTGATCAGTGCAAAGAAATAGAGGAAAACAATAGAATGGGAAAGACTAGAGATTTCTTCAAGAAAATTAGAGATACCAAGGGAACATTTCATGCAAAGATGGGCTCAATAAAGGACAGAAATGGTAGGGACCTAACAGAAGCAGAAGATATTAAGAAGAGGTGGCAAGAATACACAGAACTGTACAAAAAAGATCTTCACGACCCAGATAATCACAATGGTGTGATCATTCACCTAGAGCCAGACATCCTGGAATGTGAAGTCAAGTGGGCCTTAGGAAGCATCACTACAAACAAAGCTAGTGAAGGTAATGGAATTCCAGTTGTGTTTTTTCAAATCCTAAAAGACGATGCTGTGAAAGTACTGCACTCAATATGCCCGCAAATTTGGAAAAGTCAGCAGTGGCCATGGGACTGGAAAAGGTCAGTTTTCATTGCAATCCCAATGAAAGGCCATGCCAAGAATGATCAAACTACCACACAATTGCGCTCATCTCACACACTAGCAAAGTAATGCTCAAAATTCTCCAAGCCAGTCTTCAGCAATACGTGAACCGTGAACTTCCAGATGTTCAAGCTGGTTTTAGAAAAGGCAGAGGAACCACAGATCAAACTGCAACATCCAATGGATCATCAGATGAGATCCAGCAAGAGAGTCCCAAAAAAACATCTATTTCTGCTTTATTGACTAGGCCAAAGCCTTTGACTATGTGGATCACAATTAACTGTGGAAAATTCTGAAAGAGATGGGAATACCAGACCACCTGACTTGCCTCTTGAGAAATCTGTATGCAGGTCAGGAAGCAACAGTTAGAACTGAACATGGAACAACAGATTGGTTCCAAATAGGAAAAGGAGTATGTCAAGGCTGTATATTGTCACCTGCTTATTTAACTTACATGCAGAGTACATCATGAGAAATGCTGGGCTGGAGGAAGCACAAGCTGGAATCAAGATTGCTGGGAGAAATATCAATAACCTCAGATATGCAGATGACACCACCCTTCTGGCAGAAAGTGAAGAAGAACTAAAGAGCCTCTTGAAAGCAAAAGAGGAAAGTGGAAAAGTTGGCTTAAAGCTCAACATTCAGAAATCTAAGATCATGGCATCTGGTCCCATGACTTCATGGCAAATGAATGGGGGATGGGGAAACAGTGGGAGACTTTAGTTTTTTGGGCTTCAAAATCACCGCAGATGGTGACTGCAGCCATGAAATTAAAAGATGCTTACTCCTTGGAAGGAAAGTTACGACCAACCTAGATAGCATATTAAAAAGCAGAGACATTACTTTGCCAACAAAGGTCCATCTAGTCAAGGCTATGGTTTTCCCAGTGGTCGTGTATGGATGTGAGAGCTGGACTGTAAAGAAAGCTGAGCGCTGAAGAATTGATGCTTTTGAACTGTGGTGTTGAAGACTCTTGAGAGTCCCTTGGACTGCAAGGAGATCCAACCAGTCCTTGCTAAAGGAGATCAGTTTAATTCTCAAGGGAGAGGACTAGTCTGTTGGCTCACTGCACTACATTCTCGTTGAAAACCATCCATTCCATTTTTGCTAATGAGAAATTGAAAGAAAAAAAAATCCAAAAAAACCCAGATTGACTGGTGTGTAATTTAGTCTTGAATTTTATTCAAACCAAAGGAGCATCAGTCTACTTTTGTTCCACTATGGTACTTTGAGTGTATATGAGAAATAATTATAATTTTTAGATGCATAATCAGAGGAGACAGAAAAGTTCTTAAAACAAACAAACAACAAACAATACTGTTGTTGTGAAACCTGTTATGAATGGTATCTTTTCATGAAGAAAAAAGACCAGTCTATTTCAGCTTTACTAAACAAAGAGTAGATTTTTGTTTAAATAATCTGCATCCTGGTGCCATTTCTACCTTCTCCATAGCTCATATCTAAGTTCCTGGGTTGCAGAGAACACCTGAAGTAGACCTAAACTGAAAAAGGCTGACTAACCTGTATGTATTCCACCAGTGAAGTTGCTCAGTCGTGTCTGACTCTGTGATCCCATGGACTGTAGCCTACCAGGCTCCTTCATCCATGGAATTTTCCAGGCAAGAGTACTGGAGTGGGTTGCCATTTCCTTCTCCAGGAAGATCTTCCCAACCCGGGATCAAACCCAGGTCTCCCGCATTGCAGGCACATGCTTTACAGTCTGAGCCACGTATTTGCAATAACGGTCTATGCATTCAGCAGCAGCACAAGGCCAAAGTGGAAACGAAAGCTACAAACATCACTACCTCAGATATGCTAGTCACTCAGTCATGTCTGACTCTTTGCGACCCCATGGACTGTAGCCCACCAGGCTCCTCTGTCCATGGGATTTTCCAGACAAGAATATTGGAGTGGGTTGCCATTCCCTTCTCCAGGGGATCTTCCTAACCCAGGGATTGAACCAGAGTCTCCTGCATTGCAGGTGGATCTTTTACTGTCTGAGCCACCAAGAGACCTTCCTTTTATCTGGTACACTTTTTCTAAGATATCTGCCTAGGTTCTTCCCTCATTTCCTCCAAATCTCTGCCCAAATGTCACCTCATCAGAGAGAACTTCCCAGATCAGGTTGTCTAAAAAAGCAGCTCTCTTCCCCAGTCAATAAGTCCCCTATTCACTTATTTTTTTTTTTCCTTCAGAGGATGTATCAGTACCCAGTGTAATATGTTTGATTGCTGTCTGTCTCTCTGCCTATCACTCACTCTACTGCAAGCTCCATGGGTAAGAGCTTTGATCACTGTTATATTCCCAATACTTAACAGGGCACACAGTAGGCACTCAAGAAGTATTTTTTAAATGAATTAACGTACCAGTTGAGCAACTGAGGAAGGCAAACGTCAACTCCTATGAGAACCTAAGCAGACCCCTGACAGCCTAGGGTTTCAAAAACCAAGGGTTTCCTTTCTTTCTTCATACAATTTTTGTTTGGTCAACATGGTTTTAAAAACCAGCTTCCCTTTATCAGTTTGCTACAAAATTTCAAAATGTCTTTTTAAAACTTACATTCCTTATCCACGGAAGTGAGGAATTAACAAATATTTTGATCAATAGCAATCTGAATGTTCAAGAAAAGTATAACTATCAGAATTTTAAAAACTGTTACCAATGCTGTTACTTTTTAATACAAGAAGGCCGATGGCACTTCCTATAGCCACTAATTCATAAAGTGATCAGCTTAACAGGCCCCATGGGGCTGATGACATGGAACTGATGTAAGAGACAGCATACCATATAGCAAAGAAGCAAGTTTAAGAGAAAGAGAGCAGTCACTTCCCATTAGAAAGAATACATTCTCTAAAAATACTGCCAAGAAATTAGGAAAAAAAATCGCTTCCTATCATGAAGAATGGAGCTGGCCTTGAAATATAGAAACTCAGTTTCTAATACCGGTGATGATGTTACCAGCAGCTCAGCTTGGTAAAAATCACTGAATTGCTCATAGATAAACTACAAAATTTCTCAGTCACTGAGCATTATAGCTCCCTTAGTTAGCTATACTTCCACTAGAAGCAATGCAAAATGTATTTCAGCTATTAAAGAAACCTACAAACGTGCCTGCTCATCCAACCACTTACATATCAAGTCAACATACAGCACATTCTGTATGCAAAAAATGTTCAGAAAACTACAGAGGGCTACCAGTGTAGAATTCTTTAACTAATCCAAGGCTTTATCCAGGAATTACTGCTTCTCGGTTAGCTTAAACATCAATGTTTTTTTTTCTAGAAAATCAACTTGAGAAAATGAAAAGATAAAAAAATTCTATTTGATGAAATATTTTAAAGTTATTGGAAAACATTATATACACTGACAAAATTTTTTAAATGATCTCAACTCCAATAGGATGTACCAAATAACTTTCAAAAAGAAAATAACAATAAGACCATTACTGAAGCAAAGACATAAAATTTTGCTATTGGTCAAAAACCAGGCCAAGAAGACCAACTGTTGAACCAAGGGGAAAAAAATCCTTTTATTTTGGACATACCTCTTTAAATCTCTATAATCCAATACACAAAAGGTAGTTTATTAACAGCAAGTATAAACTACATTACAACAAATATGTAGGGAAACCAACCTGCTGTGAGAATCCACAGAAGAACTGGTACAAAAATTGTGGCAAAATGAAACAAAGGTTCTGGGAAAAAAATGAAGAAAAGGGTTAATATGTTTCACTCCATCAACTTTTTGAAACTAAAACAGGAAACTGTACTCAATAGTATAGGCAGTCCTAAATGCTTCTAATGTCACAATGCAATAAACTTCTACTCCTGAGTTATAAGGAAACAATTCAAAACAATAGATTACATTCATATTGATACCAACTTCTGCTCTTCCCAGGCAGAAGACAATCTCACTTACTTTATGAGATCCTCTTGCTGTTCTAGAGAAGAAATGAGCTCATATAATATGAACACTTAATGGTACTGCACCTTAAATGCCAAATGGGTTTGTAAAATCATCACGAAGTAGACTGACATAAAGCTCTAAGTGTATAATTTAAAGTCTGCTAATGCCAATGAATAGTCAGGAAATTATTATAGTATATATTGACACAAACAAGTATCAACTAATGGTTTATTGCCTTTGTTACTACCTCATTAAACAATCAACTATTATTATTGATCATCTACCATAAGTAAAGATGACACTGGGTGATACAAAAAACCAAAACCTCTCATTTCTTTTTTTTTTTTTTTAAGTTTCTTACTATCTTTATTCATACAAATAAAGTAGTCATGGGCAGCAAGCACATTTTCTTGGATGGTTTACAATCATTTATCTAGGTTCCAACTTTGGCATTTAAGATATTAAACATTTTATGAATTTAATTATTAAAATAATAGAGTAACTTAAACTTGTGTCCCCAACTTTACATTGGTCATAATACTTTTCATACTGTGCAGTATTTGAATTTGAAGATCAAAGTACACACACATATCCATCCCAGTGACCTCTTTTTAAAGTTACCTAGATATCCATTTTGGACAATTTGGGTTAATGGGCTGAAAACAACTACATTACACTACATTTACAAGCAAACAAGAAAACTTTTATTTGGGGTAGTAGCTAAGAAAGCAGCTTTTTACGGAGACTGGAAAAAAAGGAAGTAGGGGAAGTATGAGAGTAATTGCTATCCTTAGGAAATAACTTTAAAAATTCAAAATTTTTCATAGGATCTTATTAAGAAGGATGCAGTACCAGTATAACATTTAACAAATATGAAAGTAACTCTCAATAAGAACCTTGCCTAGTGATTTCTGACCTTGGATGAGTATCATTTCTAGTTGCACACGTAAACAAAACCTCTCATTTCTAAGAGAGTTATCACTTAACTGGGAGAATATGAAAAACAGATTAAAAAAAACACAAGCTGAGAATGCACAAGGCAGTAAAAGCCACCAGGTGAGAGGATAAATACTAAAATTAAATTAATATCTTCAGGCAAAACTACCAGCACTAATGTTTTCAAATGGGTGCTGTCCTTCAGTATAAGCTTTGACTGTATTTGAGCCCTGCTGTCACTTGCTCATGTCTCTGGATTTCTCTTTGGGCACCCCCTTTAATAGTCCATTTTTGAGCCACGTCAAAAAACCATCTCTTTCCTTCTGTCACACATGCTCACTTAGCTAATGTTCCATTCTGGGAGACTTGAGGCCATTTTTAAAAATCCAGTGGATCCTCTGCCGCAGCTGAGGATATTTAGGTGAATACACTGCCGGCTGTGGAGGACATTTCTAAAGAAAACTGCTACACGTGTTTTGAATAAGTCCTACAGCACCAGAGTGTCAGAGCTCCCAAGGTCATCATCTGGAAGGGCAACACTCATTTGTATGGATCAATTCTGGCAGAATGCAAAATACTGTCGGTAGCCTTCCTACAGTACTTTATGTATATAAAAGAAGTGCTCTGAGGAAGAGACAGTGCTAGGTGTGGATTATGGGGGTGCTATGTGGGAAGGGGAGGTCTGACTCTCCCATTAGAGTAACAGTTCCATGAAAACAAGGACTTTTCCTGTCTTATTCCATTATGAATTCTCAAGGGCCTGAAATAATGCTTGGCACATGGTAACACATTCAAGCATATTTGTTGATTGAATAAAAAAAGAAGTTAGACTTTGAACTAGGTGTTAAAGATGAGTACGATATGATGAGAGCAGGAACCAAGGCAAGACCATATGTATTTTAAACATATCACGTAGGACAGGGTGGGGTGCCTTAAAAGCCAGACTAATTCTTAGACAAAGGAGAGTGAAGTTTCTGGAGGACAAGTTGAAAAGTGGCATTTTTTAAACATTAACCTGGCTGAATTATGCAACTGAGTGGAGAAACAGAGAGCAGGAAGACCTGTCACTGCAGGGCAATAACAACTGGAAGATGCAAAGTCAAAATAAGAGGAAGGAAGGCATCTTAGCTCAGCCAGGGTGGTCAAACATATTATAGATCATCTTGAGACGAAAGGCAGCATAAGAAAGGAATCATGCTAAGTCAGTAACTAAGGTGAAAATGGGCACAGAGATTCTAATGAAGACAGAGGGTTTCTGCATAAATAATCCCCTAAATTGAGAACAGGGATATATAACTTACTGATCACTGGTAAACATTAGCCATCTTAATACTTATTTTGTTTTTCTTAACAGAGTGTTCCTTCCATCTGGTGGCAGTTGCTTGAATTGCAGGCCAAACTCTTAAAAGAGGCAAACAAGCTTCTGGAACAGGATCAGAATGCTAGGCAGGTATGTAGGGCCAAATCTTCATGGGCTCCCCTTCAAGGGGGAGGTAAGAGAGAACAACCATCCATCCCCACGTGAGGCTGTTAAGTTACTGAGTTCAAGGCCCCGTAGACTCTATATAAATAACATAACCACACAGAAATGGTGGAAAAGGAAAAAAAAAAGTAACTTTGGAAACAGTATTTTGACTACATACTCTAAGGCTAAAGAGCTAAAGACAGAAGTGCGCACACACATATTTCTCAAGTTAGTCAGACTTGTTTCCCATAGGAATATATGAGTCAGCAATTCTGGAACTACTTTAAGTATAAACTTGAGGATTTAGCAAATAAATAAATAATGCAAATGAGAACCAGGTTTCTCACTGCTGAAGAAAGGAGTTACTAATATGGAAAAGGGAAAGGTTAGATAGAATGATCCATGCAGTGTCAGCTTTAATCAAAGGTATCCATACAAACTGAGTTCAAGTATTGAGTTTATATGGATACCAATGACAATGAGCACAACGAGCACCAGATCTAGATTTCTAAATACCATTTGTAAAAAAAGGACCAGAGATCCTTGGAGAAAAGTCTGAGTCCAGGAATGGGGAAGGAAAAAATACAAGAGGAGCCTATAACATCATGTGGTACCAGAAAACAAACAAAACTTAAAAAAAGGCGATGGTCAGGGGCGGGTATACACAATGGGTATAAAGTTTTAGTAAGTTCTAGAGATCTGCTATGCTTAACAGGACTGTATTCTTTCACTTAATAATCTGTTAAGGAGATAGAGCTCTTGTTACATGTCATCACAATAAAATAAAAAGTTAATGATGGGCACATGGTGAAAGGACACAGGTGCCAAGCCCGTGACAATCTGAGTAACAATGAATGATGGTAATGAATTTCAACACAGATAAAGTATCTGGTTTAGTGGGAGAATGCTCTTTTCAAACAAAATTACATAAGCGAAACTGAGGTGTCCTGACACCCTCAAAACACCATCTGAATCAATGTTTCAAAGTTGACATTATCATGAATGGGGCATACTGACAACACATCCTCCTGATATGATGTCCTCAGCAGGTTGCAATAGCATTTCTGTGGTAATTGTGCCCAAACTTGAATCTAATAACAGGCAAATACTAGACAAACCCAAATTGAGGGTCAGTCAACTAACTAAATGGCCAGCATTCTTCAAACATTTTAAGATCATAAAGACAAAAAAGACTGGAACTATCCCAGGTTAAAGAAGACTAAGGAGATCAGGATCCTTAAATGCAGGCCTGAGATTGAAACAGACCACAAAACAAATATCTGTGGGACCATTAGCAAAATTCCAATACGGTATATAGACTAGTTAATAATGTGCTAATTAATATCAATTTATTGATCTTGGTAACTATGCTGTGTGTTATCTAAGGTGCTAACAGTTGGCAAAGCTGAGCAGAGCGTATATGAGACTTCACTAATTTTGCAACTTTTAAAAAGTATGGAATTATCTCAAAATGAAAATTGAAAAAACTTCAAAAAAATAAACAGAACAGAATATAGGACAGGAGATCAAGTTCTGGTACACGGTTAAAACAGGTAAACCTAACGTATATGTTACATAAATTATATCTAAATTTATATATTATATACCATTTATATCACTATATATCATATAGTAATGTCAATAGGATAAGTCATTGTTTGGTGCAGGGGTGGAGAAGATTGGAAAAGCACAAGGGAACTTTCTGGGGTGGTACAGATGGTCAATATTTGATTCTGGTGGTAGTTACATGGACGTAAACATTTGTCAAAATCAAGCTATAAACATTTAAAGGGGACTGCTACTGCTACTGCTAAGTCACTTCAGTCGTGTCCGACTCTATGCGACCCCATAGACGGCAGCCCACCAGGCTCCCCCGTCCCTGGGATTCTCCAGGCAAGAATACTGGAGTGGGTTGCCACTGCCTTCTCCAATGCATGAAAGTGAAAAGTGAAAGTGAAGTCGCTCAGTCATGTCTGACTCTTAGCGACCCCATGGACTGCAGCCTACCAGGCTCCTCCGTCCATGGGATTTTCCAGGCAAGAGTACTGGAGTCGGGTGCCATTGCCTTCTCCGTTTAATGGGTACACTGTACTGTATTTAAACTATACTTTAAGAAAGTTCACTTAAAATTTTTCATCTCAAATCTGTTTCATTAAGGGGAATTTCTGGTTTCTGATTCATTAAATAGACCACCTCTGTTTTACTGACCACAAATTTCAGGGCTAAGACACTAAAACAAATATGAAAAAAGAACAAAAATAAACCTGCAACCAAGCCAAGTCAACGCTGCGTTAAACTCTCATAAATTACAAATATTTTATCACATACCTTATAGAAGAAATACTGTACCAGGTGTGCTATTCTCACATAATATAGATGTCCATGAGCCAACAGCAGTTTCTTTAAATGTTTAAACTTTGGGACCGAATAATCGCTATTCCTGGATGCTTGGCGACCTTCTTTGCCTTTAATACCTAAAAAAAGACAATCTCTATAGGGTGAGTATTTTTATAGAGTAAGTAACCACCTCATCTGTTACTTCCATGTTTTTCTTGATTACAAGTACAGTTCAATTGAATAATTTAGCTTTGTTTTCTTAAGAAAAAGTGCTTTTTATCAGTGAGATTTATCAATAAAAAGTAAAATTGTTTAATTGGCAATTACCTATTTATAACAAAACATAAAACAATTAATGAAATCATTATTTTAATCATGATAAGGCAAAAATTATACTGAGGAAAAAATTTAATCTCAAAAATATTGAAGATATTTTTGAAGGTACTTGGTAAGTGATTAATTATACACCGCACCAGACTAGGTGCTATATTAAAGCAACTCAGAGACCTGGGGTTTATGGTTTAAGAGATCAAAACTGAAGAGTTGTAATGAGATGGTTAAGTCCTCATACCGAATGATACTCTGAGCAGTGGTTAGCTAACACTTAGTCCTGTCCAAAATGTCCATAAAGCAGCTGGCTCACACCAAAGAGCCTCAAAATTTGCTCTTGTCCAAAATGCCCCTGAGCATACTTGGTCCACACCAAATAGTTCTGGACAGCAACAAATTTCAAGGGGGCTTCTCAGACGGCTCTGTGGTAAAGAATCCACTTGCCAATACAGGAGATGCGGATTCGACCCCTGGAGGGAAGGGGAGATCCCCTGGAGGAGGGCATGGCAACCCACTCCAGTATTCTTGCCTGGAGAATCCCATGGACAGAGGAGCCTGGCAGGCTATGGTCCATAGGGTCACAAGAGTCAGACACGACTTAGAGACTAAACAACAGAATTTCAAGGACCTTTTGGCGTGGATAAAATGCACTGTGGACATTTTAGACAAGATCAAATGTCCTGCAAGGCTGAGTGGCAGCCCATGAGCTCAAGTGGCTTCAGGTCATTTCTGGTCAATAGCCCATGAGTCGAACTAGAATTCCACAGTAAACAGGGTTACTTCCAAATGGAAAGAATTTGGGAATCCAATCTGCATTACAATAATCCCCAAGATATTAATAATGCTATTATTTCTCCCCCTCCAAAAAATGCTGGGGTGTTAGGATTGCTGTCTCCCAGCAAGCTAACAGGGGGGAAAATGGTGAAGTCACAGAGAAGAGGCTGTTGCATGCCAACATGTAAATTCACCACTATAGCCCAAATGACCATGCATAAATATTGGCATGAGGAAAATCAGTCAGCCAGTTATCATTTCTGAGTTCCAAACAGTTAAGGACCTCAAAAGATACAGTGCAACAACATAAGCAGGCGATCTGGCCAGTGGTGAAAAATCAATACAATTTCCTGCATGCTGGCAAAAATGAGAGCTAAATGATCGATCACGCGGCCAGGAGGTTTCAGAAATTTGGTTTATTTGGCTAATAAAACAATATCCTCCAGCCTGGTATTGCTACCTTTCCACCAGGGGTAGGACTTATGCATGGGCATATTCCATGATCAGAAGAGAACCTTCATTTGATTAACAATGATCATTCCCAAATTCAAATTCAAGATGAGCAACCAAAACAATCTCTAGAATAATAAGACCACTCTACCTAAAAGCAATACTGATACCTTACAGCTGCCATCTCATTAGATGTTTCTTACCTATGCCCACATGGGATTCCAAGATCATGCTAACATCATTGGCACCATCACCTATCGACAGTGTGATTGGGCTGCCTTTTAAATTCTTCACCATTCTTACAATCTAAACGTTAAATACAAGAGAGGTATAGAAAAGGTCAAAGCAGAATGTGAGCTTGTACTCCATGGGGGTATTTGCCTCATTCACACTTGTAAATGGAGGCCTTGCAAACAGAAAGGTGGTCTATGCATATAATAGTGTCGAATTCTCAGGGGAGAACAACACAGCTTTTCAAAACGTAACACCAGTGCCTACTTGTTTCTGGTTTTGCTAATGGATGAACTGTCTAATCTATGCCTTCTTCCACATTAGAGAGCAGCACGCATCCCCTCTTGTCACTGCTTCACATGTCCTTTCAGATCAGGTAGTGAAGGAGAGAAAGTGGAGACCAGAGAGCTGATATGGGGTAATATGCATGGGGCTACCAGGACAAAAGTGGGCAGTGAGAGGATAATGATTTTGGTCACCTCTTCCTCTCTCCTCCCTGCTGACACTCCAACCACCCCTGGGTGCACCCCAACCCTTATTTCCATCTAGCTGCCGACTAAACTTTACCAAATCTTTATGAGTGCTCAATATGATTTGATCTCTCAAACAGGTAGCTGCATTTTAAAAGGGGGCACCCTAAAGGTGATGACCTTTGCAGAAAGATGTCTGAGATGTGTATAAAGCATCATCATTCCCTGAGTGTCTCTTAAAGATATGTTGATGGCACAGTGCAGCTCAACGCTGTGTTCACGGTAGGTACTGAATAAAAGAAACCTTCTCCTGGCAGAGTTACTGCGGGAAGAATATTGGGTAAGTGGCTGTCCTCCTACCAATTACTGCTTTATGTGTCAACCCTCAAAACCCCTTGGAATCTAGCAGCTTTTAAACAGCTTATGTAAATCAGTAGTTAAATAATGTCTTGCAAAAATTTTGTACTCTCAAAGGCTTTCACCAGGTAACATAAATAAAATCCATTCCCACATAACTGAAATGATTAAAAATAATTTATATGAGGCAAAACCACCCTGCAGTCTTTTCTTTAAACAAAATTCAGTCAGGTTTTAGTTATATTAAATTGCATACCAAAAAAACCTGACATCTAATCCATTTGACACAAAAATGATGTTACTAGGAAATGCCAGGTTTTCCCCAATCCTTCACCTCAACTTGGTTCTTTTTAAAAACTTAATGAGTGTCAGAAATAATCAGTGAGTCAAAGACAAAAGTAAACTTGTTTTTAATGGGCTACATTACTGGTTTAACTAATTGCACTATTATACTGTATGTAGTTATGACCTAAAAGAAGAAAAATGCAGTCAGGAAAGGTCTAGGGAAGGCAATAAAATTATCAAGGGTGACAGCTTCTGCATGCAAATATAGATTAAAAAGGTGAAAGCCAGTCATTGCAGAAAGATAAAAGGATATATTGCTACGGACCATAAAACCATGAAAGATCTAGATAGATAAACATCGAGTTTTTTTTCCAGAAGTTCCAGGTCACTGAGATTAAGAACTCTTCAATCTCTAGATAGCCTCACAAAAAAAGAAATCAATTTACCAGAAAGTATTTATTGATCTACTATAACTACATGCAACACAATGTGCAAAAGTGAAGTGCAAATACCCAAAAAGGATATGTGGCTTGGTCACACACCTCAGGAAGCATATAATGGGGAATGGATACAATAACATCAGAGAAGCAGATTAACAACAAAAGATAATAATACTCAATATGCAAGAGAATATATAACACTGTCATCTAAGTTGTCCACATAAGAAGGCTTATGATGTCAGAGAAGGGAGAGGACACTACAGGCCAGAGTGATGAAAAACGATTTTACAGAAGGAAGCATGGGTTGATTTAAACCATAAAGGACTGGTAAGATGTGCATGGATGGGGAAAAAGGTTTGGAGGAGTATTCCAGGGAAAGGGAAGAGCACAATCTAAGGCATACTGACAATTAAGTCCAATATATGCTCAGAAAACGGGTCTGATTTGACCAGACCAATTGAGTTTTCATAAAGGGGACATGGACAGGTAGATAATATAATATGGGGCCATATTATAAAAGTGGTAACGGGGTGCAGGAGAAAGGAGAAATGAGAAGAAAAGGTTAGACTGCAGGCTGAGAGAGAAGTTAGTCGACATGGAGTTCAATGAGCTGTTAAAGTCCTGGACCTGGAAGGTAATGGAGAGAGATGGAAAAGACAGCGTACTAGAAAATGGGCAGAATTTGGTGACTGAGAGCACACGGAAGGGTAAAGCATAGGGGACGTCAATATACAGATCTAGAAGTGCAGTGAGCTCAGTAACACTTGTAAAAAAAGACAATGAAAATGACAACTGGACTCTAGAGAAGGTTGAATTGAGGTGATAATGACACACCCAAGAAAATGTATTCAGTAAGCAACTGGAGAAATAAAGTAGAACTCCAAAGACTGGGACTGAAGAAGTGATTTGAAAAACACCTATGAGTGGGTGATAGTAGATGGTAGGTGATATTCTGGAAGAGGTGATGATAGTGAGAGAAATAAAAGAGACTAAGGACTGAACCCTGGGGGGGCTCCATGTTCTTGGTGGGAGAAGCAGCATCGTGTTAGGAATTCAGATACTGGCCTGGGCAGTGGAGCAGTCAGAACCCAGGTGACCAATCTGAGCAGCAGACAATGAATGTGGGGGGAAAATAAAAAGGAAAGAGGTATTGCCTTTGATTAGAGGGACAGATTTCTATGGATATTGTTCTGATAGGATCTGCTTCCCCAGCTGGGGCTAACAGAGGCTTTGAAGCTTGAAGAAAAGAAGAGCATATGATTGCAGTAGAAGCTGAAAGTGAGAAGGTAGGGAGAGATGATTGCCTCAATTAGGATGGGCTGGGTGTATGCACATGCCTGTGCAAGGTAGGGAGCGGAGTCTGTGAAGGAGAAGCCAAAGACACAGCGCCAGCCCCTGGGTCTAGAGCAAGCAACTGAGAGATGGGAAGAAGCAAGACCAATGCATATAAAAGAATACAGTGTACACAGAAGTGAAAAGTTGTGTACCTGACACTCTAAGGTTCCAGAGATGCAGTGAGCACAAGGAGGCAAGGTGAAGCAGACCAATGCAAGCTGGAGGAGCTGGAAAAGACAGCACATGGGGGTGGCCTCTGCATTGGGTTTTGTTAGGAACACAATTTTTGTTAGGTCAAGAGGAATTCAGAGACAACTCCAGATGAGGAAATTATATAAGGCAAGTCCTGGAAGTTGGCGTGAGAATGGCACATGGGAAGGAACACAAAAGGGGAACAACCAGTAGGAGTGGAGGATTCACGCTGGATGTGGGAGTGATGGTGGACTCAAAGTGTGTACAGACACATGGAAAGGGTCGACTGGGGTGGCCCTGACTGCCATACTGAGTTATCTCTCCTTCATCCTAAGGGACCAGGAAACTACTGAAAGGTTCTAAGGGAGAATATATGATGGGAGAAGTACAGTTTTAACAAGATTAATTTGGGAGTATGGGGAAAGAGATGGAAGGGGGAAGGGCGAAAGTAAGGGATTAGTAAGATTAAATCAAACATTCTGTGTATAAAGCCCTAAGGGCTTGCTTGCACTAGGATGGAGATAAAAGGTTTAAGAAGATGGCACCAAAATGAGAGCTATGACAAAAGGTAGGAAGAACAGGACATGGTGATTATATGGAATGAGTGAGAAGAAAAGGGTCAAAGGCAGTTTGGAGACTTGGGGAGCAAAAGAAAAATGTCACCGGTGACAGGAATAACAAAGAAAAAGGATAACCCAAACTGGCCTGAAGGAGAAAATTATAATCTCTGTCTTAGATACTAGAATTTAATGTTACAGAGGGAGTCCACATAGAGCCGTCTAGCAGGCAGCTAGAAATATGTGACTTAACAAAAAGGACAAGTCAGTCAGAGTCATAGAAAAGGATGTGCTTATCCAAAGATAGGATGTAAGTGAAAAGCAGATGGAAGACACCGCCCCAGGAAAACCTGATAATCAGGGAGAAGACCGAGGGTGAAACAAAAAAAACACCATGTTGCCAAGATGGAAAAAAAAGAGGACCGTGGACTATCACAGAAACCAAGGGAAGAGAGTTTAAACAGGGATATAATTGCAGTGTCAACTGCAGTGGAGAAAGGAGGAGAAAATGGAAGACAGTGCAATGGGTTCAGCAAGGAGTTTGCTGCTCTCCTCCAAGAGATCCTACAGAGTAAGATGGGAAGAAAGTATGCATGGAGCTAATGGAACAGTGGAGCCAGGAGTAGTGGGATGAAGGCAACAGGCACCAAGTACTCATTAGGAAAGTTTGGAAGGTGAGCAACTGGACAGCCAGCTTGAGGGGACAGCAAGGTGAAGCAAAGGTTTAATTCAAATTGGTGGGAAGGCTCCTGAGTTGGACCACACAGAGGAAGAGGCCAGGAAAGATATAATAAGGTACTTGGGGCCCTTTGAAGAGAATTAAAAGTGATCATTTGTATCTATGTGTACAGAAGTAGCCAGAATAGAACATCAACTAATATCCAGTTACCTGGGCTTTCTGTAATGGGGCCATGCGACAGCAGAGCACTGCTGTGCACTTCATGCAGATCTGTAGGAAAATGCTTTTGTAATTGTTAGAACCGGAGTCTTGACTAGAGTTTAATATGAGAGACAGAGTGGAGCCATCAATGATTAATCCATATTCCTGATGTTCTGTCCACGCTCTGAAAAAGAAAAATAATGCAAATATATTTGAATCTACTATACATTGCTTTTTAGGAACTTGAAAAAACCACAAAAAGCAGACTTATCATCAATCTGGTTCCTGGACCTGTGAATTCTGAAGAAGCAACCATTTCTATTAATGGCATAATAGAGACTTTCTATCACATCTTTGAGGCTCAAGTTGCCCAGATAGATGTCACTAAGTTCTAAATATAAAAATAATGAAAATCTAGCAGCCAGTCTCCATATAAGAAACTCAAGATGAATTTTGGAAATAACAGTTCAATCAGTAAAACTCTGATGTGAAGACAAATCATTAGTCAATCTGAAAACTGAACGATGCAGGGAAAAGACAAAATGGCTTTGGGGTATACAAATCACAGAAGATATTCTTAACATTTTTGCCTGACTGACAAAGCCTATCAATAGATCTGGCTTCTCAAATATGACAGACTACCAAAAAGACAAAGTGTTCATTAAAGAATTCCATACAATGATTTATGTTCTTTAAATAAGTATAATTTTATACTAGATTAGTGATTTTTAACCATAGCTTTCCCATTTGAATCACTTGGGCAGCTTTTTAAAAAGCCCATGTCTTAGGTTTATCCACAGACATATTAAATCTGAGTATCTTGGACAGAGCTTGGCTAGACTGGGTTGGCCAAAAAGTTCACCTGGGTTTTTCCAGAATAGGTTCATTCATAACATGTAAAAACCCAATTGGACATTTTGGGCAACCCAATATATAGGTGTGTTTTAAAAGGCTCCATAGGTTATTTGCATGCATAGCCAGGACTGAGCAGTATTAGTTGCCAGGAACGACAAATATAATGGGTGCCAACTATTTAAGAAAACCATATGGAGGGAAAACTTACAACTGAAAAAATGCTACCAATTAACATTTCATTTTTTTGCAATTATGAAAAAACCAGCAATTAATCAATTTCTGTTCAGGCAATCTTGGGTGCCATTTGAGAATCGCTGCAGAAGTGTTAAACACAGCAGGGTCTCATCATTACAGATTCATTCGTCTAATGTTATGCTTCTGAAAGTTTACTGTTTAAAGAGCTGCTGTTTTACAGACTATGAGTAGTGAGACTCTAATATGCCTCATCATTCCTTCCTTCCATATTTTGCTTCATACTATTATGAGCATGTTTTTTTCACTAATTAAAGAGATATCAATCATGCATTCCTTTGCTCCCCTACTCACAGAGCTAACAATGTGCAGAAAACAGTGGCTCAATAATCAATCAAGCAATATCTGTATAATTCAACTCTAACTAAGCCATATAGAAGAACGGAAAGAACTGTTAACTAAGCTTTTTCTGGAGACTAGAAAATCTCCTTGGGGTGAAAGACGCACACATGAGAGAAGATGCTCCACTAAACATGATAAATGGTTAACATCTGAAAAGAATAGACACATATATAACTGAATCACTTTGCTATACACCTGAAACTAACACAATACTGTTAATCAACTGTACTCCAATATAAAATAATTTTTAAAAAGGTTAATATCCAGTGATTGGGAGAATAAATACAGACCAGGAAAGAACAGTGGGTTCTTTATGAGGTATGACATCTGAAATGGAACTTGAAAGGACAGAAAGAGGTGAAGAGAGAACGTATGTGTGGTATGTGTGTTAAGCTGCTTTAGTTGTGTCCGACTCTTTGCGACTCCATGGACTGTAGCCCGCCAGGCTCCTCTGTCCATGGGATTTCCCAAGGCAAGAATACTGGAATGGATTGCCATTTCTCCAGTATGTGTGGTATACTAGGAAAATAAGTTGAAAAGGTCACCTGGGGTCTTTGGTATGACCTAATTCTGTGGGTAATGGAGACACACTAAAGGTTTCTGAGCAGGGTGATGATATGCGCAGTGCTTTACATCTAAGGACCAGTCATTGGGTAGAGGGGCTTAAGTGCTTTGAGGCACAAATTACTAGGAATCTGTTAAAGGAGTCCCAGTGGAAAGAGCGGGAACATGGGTAGGGCTTGGGGGCGGATTTGCAATGGAAGAGACAAAAGAGCAGAAGCTGGCCAAAGGGATTCTGTGTCTCATGCTTGTGTAACTTGGGGAAAGACTTCACCCAACTGCAGATGAATGAGGAAGAAGAAATGTTTGAGATGGTGAATTCAATTTTCCATAAGCCCTGGCTTTTACACAACTGAATGGTGCTGTGGATTTAACTGTGTCTCCCATGAAGTCCCATGTTGAATCCCTAACCCTCAGGGTGAGGGTATTTGGAAATGAGATAGATAGGTCTAGATGAAGTCGTGAGGGTGGGGCCCTCATGATGGGATCAATATCCTTATAAGAAGGGAAGAGACATCAGAGCTTCCTCTCTCTCAGCCAAGAAAGGATACAGCCCACTTTCTACAAGTCAGGCAGGGGGAACCTCACCAGAAGTCAGCCATATTGGCACCCTGATCCCAGACTTCTGGCCTTCAGAAATGCAAGAAGTTTCTATTGTTTAAGCCACCCTCTCTGTGGTATTTTGTCATGATGGCCTGAGCAGATTAAGATAAATGCACAAGTAAAACACATGTAATCTGGACTGCCTTTATAAGTACCATTTGGCTAAAGGAAGGAAACATTTATCACAGACAATTAATAAAAACCTGTTTACTCTCACTCATGTCCAAGTAACAGAAGAACAACAGCTGTTTTAAAATTGGACATCATCTCATGAATGTGGGTTGTTCATTTTTAAAGCCTGTTTAAACCCTAGAGATGAGGACACAGATACAGCTGAGTTGTTAAAAGTATAGGCTCTGGAATTGGATAGACCTGTTTTACATCTTATTAGCTGTGTTACCTGGAATAAGTCACTTCATCTCTCTGAGTCTTAGTTTCCCTATTTTTAACATGAAGAAAATTAGTTGTTACTGGGTTGTTGTGAAGATTAAATGAGAATAATTTAAAGTGCTTAATGCTGTTCCTGGAACAAAGAGTGTGCTTAAGAAATGTGAAATAGTATTACCTAGGGGTCTTTGGATTTAGAAGAGGAAATTGATTTGCTTATGGCCAAGGTAAACTCCAGTAATTGGTTTAGACAAACCTAAGCCATGGTCAATGTATCTCTGGGTACTGAATTACTGTGGATCAGTGCCTTTCCTTGAGAACCCTAGGTTCTACAAGTTCTTCCTAAGCAGCTTGTTGAAAGCAGTCGAGTGGCTATGCTATCAAGTGTTTGGTCTCCTGTGAAGCATAAAAATTCACATAGAAAATGGCTCCAGGACCTCAACCTGCACAGAAACTGTTACAGAGACTGACTTTATTACATTCAATTTAAGAGACCATGAAAAGGGATATTTTTTCTTAACATGGACCAGGCCAGGATATCAATGCTAAATATCCAGACCCTAAATATTTAGAAAATGAACCACTTTTCTAAAGCTTAAGAAGAGTAGTTTTTTTAAAAAAAGAAACATGAGGTGGAAAGTGCCAAATAATCTCAAATAGGCCATTAGCTAAGTCCTCAGGGAAGGTTCTAACTCACAGGGATAAACCACCTACAACCAACCAATGATAAATTAGAGAAAACAGAGCCTTCTGCATAAGTAGCTGTGGTTTACATCTGTACCAAGGCCTAAATATACAAACTGATGCACTTTCTTACTTTTTAAGGCTTCTAGTACTTTTAGGAAATTCACGTAGCAGCTTCTTACGATATTCAGTCAACAACTCATGTAATCGATCCTCTTTCCTTTCGCTTTCTTCAACAGTCTTGGTGGTCAGTTCCAAGAGTTCGGTGTTGGTTTGGAAAAGGCGGCAGGCATAGCAGGTGGATTTTGCAGTCTCCATCTTGTCGCCAGTAAGCACCCAGACTTTCAGACCTGCGGCATGCAGGGCTTCAATGGTCTCAGCGGCTTGATCCTGTAGCCTGGGAACACAAAGGAAACTTTGTTATCTTTGAAGATTCCTGACACAGATTCTGTTAAAGAGAATATTCTTATAATTCATGGCAATTTTGGAATCTTGACATGTTTTAACAGTTACTTTTCTTATATATCCTCTACCCTTTCTAAGCATATTCTTGTCGGCATAATTTTACTTATTAAAGTACATTTCAGACAATGAGGTTTTGAAAGTTCATGACCTCTCTTGAGGTAACTGGTATCTAATGACAGAAATAAGAATCATCACTCTTAGCTAAAATGTTCAGAATCTCACCAAATGGTATTACTCATTGTCACTTTAGCATATTTCATTATGTTGTCTACAAATACTTAATGTGGTTCAAAACTGAAAGGGCCGGACACATCCTAATGAGATACTGAGAGAAGTCAGCAAATTCCCATCCCTGAGGACCTTGAAAGCCAAACATTCTGAAACACAATTTAAGCATAATTCTGAAAGGGAAGGACAGAAGAAGGATACTTCGTATTCCTTCTGGCTAGAGAATAACAATGAAATTGTTGTTTAGTTGGCAAGTTGGTCTGACTCTTTGTGATCCCATGGACTGTAGCCCACCAGGCTCCTCTGTCCATGGGATTTCCCAGGCAAGAATACTGGAGTGGGTTGCCATTTCCTCCTCCAGGGGATCTTCCTGACCCAGGGATTGAACCTGCATCTCCTGCATTGGCAGGCAGATTCTTTACCACTGAGCCACCAGGGAAGCCCAACAGTGAAATTAGACTGTATGAATTCTATTAGAACCTTCCAACATAGCTGAATCTATGTTTATAACTTCGTGTTTAGGTTAAGCCTGATAATTCGCATTCATTACTTCTAGAAAACCCCCAATAGAATCTAAAACATATTTTTTCAAGCAGATCAATTTTGGAGCCCTATAATCATGTCCGGCAGAGCCAATTATTTTTAAAATGTGCTCTAGTCTGTTAAACCAGGTTACAATGAGTTCTCATGTTGCTTGCTCTACCTTGAATTTCCCTTCTGCTCATATGTCTGTCAAAATCATATCCATTCCACCAAACACCAACTGAATGATACCTCTAGAACAAAACTTCCTACACATAGTAAGACTACTTCATAAATTTCTGTATAAATGAAGGGATGGCTTAGGAAGTACTCAAAAGACCTTCGAGATGACAGATTCATATTCTAAGTCACAAATACTTAACTCAAAAATTATTTCCACAAACAGTTCAAAACCTGGTGTACAGACAAAGCTAAATCAAAGATTTCAAAGCTTGAGAATAAATAACCAATCTGGACAGATACTACTCTAAATGATTGGTCATTAAAATAACAAGAGTATCATTTTCTAGTTACTTGTCTTCCACTGCAGTGGCTCCAATTAAATGCATGTCTGTCTCAATCTCATCGAAAACCTTTTCCATTTTTTCTTCTCTGTCTTGTAAGGCCATTTTTGCCTCTATGAGCTGTCTGTTAACTCTTTCATAATCATCTGGAGAAATTTCTTTGAAGGCTACACAAAGTGTCCGATACCCCTCCTAGAAGCAAAGTAGGAGATCTCTAGTTATCCAAATAACAAATAAAAACAAACAAAATACACTCTTTAAATACTCTTGCTTTATCAAACAAACAAAAAAAAAGAAATTCTGACTAATTTCCTTTTCAGTTAAAAAAGGGAGAAAAAACAGATTGTATTAGGTTAACATTCAGTTGGGTTCAGAATAACAAAATAATACCTCTTGGGTTTAAAAAAACACAAAAGCAGAACATAAAACAAAGATTCTTGAAAAGTCTTCAAAGGCTGCAAATTCTGAACAGAAACTTGCTCCAGGATGTTTTATATTAAAATAAGGAAAATAATATTATAAAATCCCCCAATACAAAAATAGACCATCAAAATAAGCTAAAATTTAAATTGTGCTTTATATAGCAATCCATAGACATAATCATCTCTAGCATTTCTCCTTCTCTCTATTGAGGGCAGGGGTGCAGGCTCACCATTGCATTATGTTCCACATGGACTTTAATTAACTCGATTTCATGATTTTGCACCCTGGGGAAAACTGCTGAGTCGGCTCCTTTACAAAAGAGAAGTATGTCTCCTAAAATAAAGAATCAGAGTACTTGACTTACTTAGAGTTAGACTGGTATTGGGATTTTCATAACAGGTAACTATTACGGTCACTTCTCCCTCCCAGAAGCTGTGTATCCTAGGACTGCCTTGGAATGTTTACCCAACTGGAAGCAGACATCTTGACCTTTACTCTGTCAGGACAACATCCACCACCTCTGAGGACCAGTAAGGACACAACTAATACCCCAGAGTTTACAGTATGCACCTCTGTTAAAATATATACCTTGTAAGTGAATCACTTGTGTCAAGGAGCTGCATCTGAATTCACTATGAGGATGCTGTCAACCATGATCTAAAAGTCACATGTAGCATCTATAGATGTCAAGGAGCAAACTCAGGCTCAAACAAGAAAAAATCATTTTCAAAGCCTATACATGTTAGCTTTTAGCAGTAGCTTGTCGGTTTTCACTGGAAACTGGAGAATTGCTCTGTAGAATGCTATTATTAATATAGCTTTATACCAGTCTGTGTACCCAGGAGCATAGATAGTTGACCTTTAAGAAAGAGATTCCAACCTTATAAGGCAAAGTGCTAAGTTCAAGAAGTTAAAAAATGGTAGCTCTGAGGTTAAGGCCCTTGGGAGACTACTTCCTCAGACATCTCATTATCTGCAGTAGAATGCAGACATGCATGGGTACAGGTAAGAACAAAAGAATTCCACACGTTAGGTGTTTTTTTTTTTTTTTTAAATTCTCTCACAGGGACCTCGCTGGTGATCAAGTGGTTTAAAATCTGCCTTCCAATGCAGGGGATGCAGGTTCAATCCCTGGTCTGGAAACTAAGATCCCATATGCCATGGAGCAACTAAGCCCACACGCCACAACGAAGAGCCTGCTTGCTGCAACTAAGACCTCATGCAGCCAAATAAATAAATAAACATTAAAAGAAATTTCTCTCGCATATCCATGGTGTGTTTAAAAGTCATAGAACAAATTCCACATTCACATATAATGAAATCAACATTGTAACTTTGCAGTCACACCACAAAGTATGAATAAGGATGGACATATTCCCTCAAGGGTCTATCTATATCTTTTCATTTTCATATTAAGAAATTTTCAACAGATTTAATCCTAAAAAGTTAATTAATAGGAAATAAATCAAAGATATTTTGAAAAACCACCCAGAGACATACATACAGAGACACACTTACACAGAGGAATCCGAGCCCAAAAATGAAGCAGCAATGCTACCCCATGGGTATTGCTGAATCTGAGCAGAAGGCATCACAGCCACCACGGCTTCTCCTAAGAACATGGGTGAACCCTGAAAGGATGGCACTGGTTCCCCTGAAAAGGGCAAGCTTCTTTATTGTGTGAAACAAAGAGCCCAGGGTGCTAGGGTAAATCACGTGCCCTTTCCCAGCAGTTGGGCCTTGGTCATCTCTGGCTCACCTGCTCCCAGAAAGTGTAAAGCAGTGGGGAGTTAGGATGGTCAGGGAAGGAGAACCAGCAACTCTCTACACTCAAAAACTACCGCTAGTAATCTCAAACCATGTGGTTGTAGTGGGCTGCCACAGGTAGACATTGGTGGTGATTGGTCAATACCCTGAACTGTAAAATGTCACCCTTTCTGTTCCTGTTTGGATATCCAAGACTGAGAAGTGGAGCTCACTTTCCAAGAAAATTCATATATTGTCATACTAGGGGTTCTGCCACTGATAACTGACAAGCTGAACATGTGCTTATGTAAATACATTCAGGGATATACAAGAGCTCTGCATGACTTTAAGTAATCAAACACTACTACATGAAATGTTTTTCTCTCTTGAAGTAGTTGATCAACAAATCTACAAATGGAAAGACAGAAAAAGTCAAGTCTTAAATATTCATACCTGAATGAGTCTTCACAATTACACTCATACGACGGCGGACAGCATCAAAGTTTAAGGTGTGAAGAAGTTCATACCTTTAATAGAAAAAAAAAAGTGAGAAAAGTGAAATACCAAGACCACACTGGGAAAAATAAAACACAGCAGAAACATCTTACATTAACAGAGCTTTCCTCTTGGATTAAGGGTTGCTGCTTGTGTGCACAAAGGGTACTTTTCATTGTGTTTTTGGAATTTCTCTGCACTTGGAACATGCTGTCAGGGGATACCAGCGGTGGTTAAGGGATATCTATACTTTCTCATTATATGACTTAAAATAGTAAGGGGAGAGTAACTGCATAGGAATGAGGTACAAAGAGCTGTCCCACCAAGCCATATCTAGAGGCTATCTAGAAATAGTCCCATACTGCCACTTATTTTAATCATCTACGGAATGCCTATTATGTGTTGGGCACAGTGACAGATGCTGGAGAAGAGACATGAATCTTCTCTTAAGGGGCTTATCATATGATAAGTGTGTGTGGGTGTGAGTTGATTGCTCAGTTGTGTTCGACTCTTTACGACCTTATGGACTGTAGCCCATCAGGCTCCTGTGTCCGTGAATTCTCCAGGCACAAATACTGGAGTGAGTTGCCATGCCCTCTGCTAGGGGATCTTCCTGACCCAGGGATCAGACCCAGGTCTCCTGCATTGCAGACAGACTCATTACCATCTGAACTACCAGGAAAGCCCATGATAAGGGAGGCAGAGGTTAATGAAATGACTACCTCCTTGTCTTCCAAATACTGAAGTAAAGGAACACACAAGGAGATGTAGGAGCACAGAAGGAAGGCCTCCTGGAGGAGGTTTTGCCTGAGCTGTGTCTTGCAGCAGTGACATGATGGAGAAAGGATATCATGGCACTCTGAGTATAGAGAAGAGCATGTGCAAAGGCACAGCAACATGAGAGCACATGGCCCATGGCGGGACTGACAGTAGTCCACATAAGGCTGACATCTACTTGATAGGCGAGCAGCAAGAGAGGTAGGCAGGGGTTAGGACCTGACAACACTGTGGGCCATTGCAGATACTTGGGATTTCATCCCAAGGGCAACAGTAATCCATTGAAGGGTATAAACAGTGGAATGACAGTATACAGTAGATGAAATGAAGAAGAAAAATAAGAGTTATTTGAGAAAATGTGAGGAAATAGTTTCTTGAAAATAAATAACTTATATACAAGTATCTGATTTAAATGTATTTACTACCAAGCTTGTCTTTGATGGGAGTGAGCAGGTCACTGGTTTGGGGATATAGGATATGTGTGTAAGACATCTACTTGTAGCATAATGTCTCATTTGCTATTGGCCAGATGGGGGCACTGTTGTGAACCAGCTAGAATCTCGATTTTGACAGTAACTCTGGGCTCCTTCCTGGCAGTCAGGCCAGAGTCTTCCTCTGGGTTCCTCTGGCTCTTGAACATTCCTTTCCAAAGAGGCATATTCTCTAGCAAATCTACATGTGTTACAGGTTTCTGAGATGGGTCTCAGGAGATGCTAGGAGTCAGAATGAAAGTCAGATAATTATATTTCAAGTTCTTATAAAGGATATAAAATTAATCAGAGGGCCTAATTAAAACCTCTTATTAAGGCAAGGTGGATTTGTTTGTTGGGATCTCTGTAGCAAAAAAAAAGGAAATGTGGAGCATACTACTGCACCAGAGTACTTGCCCTGGGGCTCACACTCAAGCATCTAGAACAAGAGAAAGTTTCTGACACCAAAGCTGTTATGACTGGCAGGGTGTGTAATCCCAGAATGATTAGTTAGGTTCTAGACAGCAGAAGGTTTCATACATGTTCACTGATTTTTCTTGCAGCATGTGCTGGAGACCTGAAATGGCGTCTAAAATTCAGAAAAGTCCAGGCAGACGCTCATTCAGGCTACTGGATTGATGTGTGAACAAAACTGGAATCATTTACATCTCAAATGCTAATTTCTGCCACTCTATGAAAAATGTCTTCTACTCCAGCTACATTTATATAAAACTCTTACCTGGGAGAGCAGAGTTTTTATAGATGCAATTACTTCCCTTTGCTGCCCTTGCTAAATCCATCTAAAGCTGACTATGGAGTTAAGAAATGAAAATCATCAAACATACAGAGCTACTTACTCTTCTATTTCTTTTCTTTGGTTCTCTACTCTCATATAGCCATTCTGAACTCCTACAAATGTGAACCCATACCTGTGAAACAAAATAAAAAAGACTGTTGTGTATTTTTCAAGAATGATGAATTTCCCTTTGCACTGGGGTTATTCATACTTGTTTATTGTTTTCTTCTCTTTCATAAAACCCCAATCTATAGCTGTACTTCCTTTTACTTGCTGAGATATAACACAGACCATGTCAATGCCCAGTCACAAATCATAACCAAAAAAAGAGGCGATTTGTAATTTCAATTCTGTAGCTAACACATGGGGTGACCTTTTATCCACTTAATCATCTTGGGCCTCATGGATAAAGTAGGACTTTCAATAACCAAATGATATCAAAATTGCTGGGAGTAATTCAGAAATAACATGTATTATATGAAAAGTGACCATTGTTAGAAGATTTCCAAAATATAATGTGAACATTTGGACTTCTGGCTGGAATGCATAAATAGTGATGAAAGTTACAACTATGCATTGCTATTTTCTCTTTGGTCTTAATTGGTTAGGTTTGGGAATTTTTTCCAACTTTTCGATAAAGTAGCTTGGCTCCTTATTAAAGAATAAGGATACCTGTAAGATAAGGTTATTGAAGCAAATAAGAGAAAAACCAAAATAATGCCTGTCCTGTGATTTTACTTTCTTAGGAGAAATACAAGAAATGTTTGATTTTTTTTACTCTTGAAAATGCTAATGTATTTTTCTACAACTTATTTTTGGGTTTTAAAACAGCATTACTTACTGAGGTATAACTAATGGAGAACTGCAAATATTTAATTTGTGCAACTGGATGATGTTGGAAACATGCGTATGTCTGTGACATCATCATCACAATCAAGGGAAGAGATATCCTGATATTTCTCAGTTTCTTTGTGTCTTTTTGCTTTTTTGTTGTTTTGGGTAATAAGAACATTTAACATATGAGATCTACTCTTTTAACAAACTTTGAGGTGAGAATACCATATTGTTAACTACAGGCAGAACGTTATTATCCAGAAATTATTCATCCAGCATAACATATGTGCTTACTTTTTAGCTCCTTTGACCAAAGCTATTTCATCTGGTGAAGACGACATATAGGTTAATTCAGCTGATTGTGTAACTCCATCAACAGTATCATTTGTTTTAACTTCTACAGTGTGACATAAACACAAGGCACGCAGAAAGAGCTCTTCTCGACTCTGTTGAACAGCAACAGAAAAATGACTATATTATTTTTACTGTGATCACTTGGTAAGTAGTCAATGAACAGAGAAAAGTTATTAATGTGAGAGCATTTATAACCACCAGCAAATTGAATAGCAGAAATTTATGAATTCCTAATACTCAAATGAGCTATATATTCTCCTAATCCCTGCCAACATGCCTGGTCCCCAGCTAACATACCTTAGGGGCTCTATTAACTCATTCTTACTGCAGTGCCACCTAATCCCAAAGCAGTGACATCTCCATGGCCTAAAAGAGTGCATTCAGTTTTAATTCACAATCTAGCAATAGCTCAGGTGCATGGAGACTCTGGTTCATTTAGTGCCTAGACACTCCTGGGGCTTGAATGACTTCAGTAGACATAATTCTCGGAGCAGCTCATATTTTTAAAGATAAAGTACCAAATATGATCACACAGTGAAAGTGAAAGATTTACCCAAATGCCATTTCTCACAATGTTCTCTTTTTATAAATTCTACTTGTTTACAAATTCCAGAGGCATCCATAAAATAAGAAAGGTGAAGTTGCAACAACAAACAAATGGCTATTCAAAAGTCTATGTCACGTGCCAAAATCCTTTATTTCTACTATGTTAACATATGCCTATCTAAATTGATTTCTCAAGGCAAAATGGTAACGCAAAAAATACCACCTTATCTGCTCTGTCGAAATATGGTAAGGGTCCATCAGTTTGAGATAGTCCATCAGTCTCCTGAGCTACACCTTTATACTTATGCCCATCTATGCAGCATTCAATGAATTCCATGCTGTTTTCAGTGAGTGTTCCGGTCTTATCAGTAAATACATAATCCACCTAAAAACAAGAATACAAACAAATGTATTCTTACTTTCTTCAATGTGATTAACTTTTAGTTAGCATGGCTATTTTCATATCCACAGAAATCACCTTTTCTAAAGACTTGTCAAATGTCAGACAATGACAGAAGCAGTATTATCAAATGAATGAGAAATGAACATGTATTTTTTTTAAAAAGATTCTGAAAAAGTATCACATGTCTAAGGTTCTTGTTGTTCAGCCGCTAAGTCGTGGCTGACTCTTTGGTAGACCTACTCAAATACAGATTAGTAGGAAGGAAAATGGGGCTATTTTGTCCAAACTAAGACTCCTTCAATTTAACACCTACTTGTTTTGATATAAAGAAGTTAACATAACAAAAGTCAATTTTCCAAGCAGGAAACATTTTATGGACCACTTATTTCTCTATCTCTCTGACACACACAGAAAATATAAATGATAGGCATTAAATTAACTGGGCCTTGGAGAAGGAAATGGCAACCCACTCCAGTATTCTTGTCTGGGAAATCCCATGGACAGAGGAGCCTGGTGGGCTATATAGTCCATGGGGTCACAAAGAGTGGGACACGACTTAGCAAGTGAGCATGCATGCATGCAAATTAATTGGGATGTAACAAAAGTTTTCCTTGAAAAGTAAAATTTTCTATAAATATACTGGATTGAAATGAAATGCACTGTGTCTTATACATATGTAACAGTTACAGAATATAGATAGGGGAAATAATAATAACAGTTAATTAGGAGACACAGTAAGTCGATAAATGATCAAAAACATAAATGAAGTTTCTTCCCCAATACTATGTGTATTTTCAGATACTCCTCAAAAAAGTTTCCAAATTAAAAAAAAAAGGAGCAGAGTTTATAATGATAGGTTAAAGTATAAGCATACTTTCATAAATAATGGAAAAAATAGACTATGAAATAAATTTTCCATGTAAAATAAGCCTTTTTGAGCATTTCCATTTTATCTCAGTTTTTATCTCTTCTATTTATAACATCTGGCTTTTGGAAACCCACAATTTTATCCTCCTTTTTGGCAATTTATGCTTAAATAGTTAAAATTACGGGCTGACAGGAACAAGCATAAGTACAAGATTAAGGTTTTTATTATGTAAGGGAGAAAGAGATGAACTGCGGCAGTAGCTGCTTTCTAATTATTTTTCAAAGCTTTTCACGGTAGCAGCACTGGCACAAATATAGCATTCCAATCTTCTCTTTTTTCTGTTAGCCAGCCAAGTTTGAATTCTCCCTTTAAATTAATCCAAGTGCTATTATTCCTGTATCATCTAGATTTTCCTAGTTAAAATGAAATTCTTTGGGGCTTTTTGTGTGATCAAAATTATTAACCTTCATTTTCTCCCAAAAGGTTCTCCTGGGTTGGTGCAGCTCCTACAGCTGAGTGAGCATTAACCCATTTTGAAATCTTTTATAGATGACAAAGGTAATAACTTTAAAAACATAAAGTGCAATTGTTTGCCTATATATAAGAGTTTGCACAGTATGGATCTGTCTACAATTAATCTCAAGGGTATAGGCCAACAAAGTATACTGTGATAGAGGGATTATCAAACTGTAGTCTGCAGCACACTCAGTTGGAGGGTGCTTGTTAACTCAGATTGCTGGGCTCTATCCCCAGAGTTCCTGACTCAGTAGCTCTTGGGGTGGGGCTAGATAATGTGCACTTCTAATCAGTTCCCAGGTGATGCTGATGCTGCTGTTCCTGAGCTCATGCTCTGAGAACCAATGATCTAATATATGCACTATACTAAGCTCAGATGGTAAAGCGTCTGCCTACAATGCGGGAGACCTGGGTTTGATCCCTGGGTAGGGAAGATCCCCTGGAGAAGGAAATGGCAACCCACTCCAGTACTCTTGCCTGGAAATCCCATGGACTGAGGAGCCTGGTAGGCTACAGTCCATGGGGTCGCAAAGAGTTGGACACGACTGAGCAACTTCACTTTCACTTTTTGACCTTGGAAAAACTCCCATCTCTCTGAACATTAAACATTAGCCTTAAATAATCAAAGCTGCTGCACAAGGCTGTAAAGATTACTAAATATGCTTGTAAGCTCTAAGGTGTTACATAGATGTTGACTGTCATTGCTGCTGACCTGATCAAAATCACAGTACTGGACTCTTTCCATCATTTCATAGTCCCTATAATTTTTCTGATTATCATCACATTGCTCAAGTTAGGGTACGAAGGTGTATTTCTTCAACTATATGGTGAACAATTCAAGGTTTTCTTTTTTACTTTGTAATAGAAACCCCCAGTACAAAGGACGTATCTTAGATAACACAGAACTTTAGTGCACAACCACTAGATTGAATTACTGGAATCAGAGCATATACCCTGGCATACTGCTGGGCATAGCTGAGAGACTGAGATGGGATATGAAGGAACAGGCTATCCCCACGATTTTTTCAAGGTTGAAACCATTTGGTTGCCTAAAGGACAGATGTCTAATCATAAAAGACCCCATTCTTTTCCAATTGAACTGAGCAGTCTACTTCTTTTTGCTTTTCAAGTCAAAGACGAACAGTGTTCTAAACATATCTTCCTATTTTTCTTTTAATACCAATGTGGGTCACTTTGAAAGAGGTTAAGCAAGTGTTTGCAATGGTCCTGATGGAAATTGACACTGCTCTTAAGTAAAATGAAAGTCCTATAGATTTTAAACTATGACTCATCAAGGAGGAAACTGGTTACACTTGATTTTGTGTGTACTGGTCCACTGAATGCAAAACGAAATCATTTTAAGACTTCCTTGCATTTTCATTTAGGTTGTTTCTATACATAAAAGCTGATGTAAGTTGGTATGATGGTAAGTTTTTTTTATACTGTACAAATGTAAGTGGTAGTCTGGTTATTACCTTAGTTGGTTAAATGACAATCATACCCAAAAAGGCAGGTTTTAGTGGGGGAAAGAAGTGGTGGCTAAAATGAAAACTGGTTTGTTTTCACTGATCAGATTTATTACTAATAGATCGTTATCCAAAGCTCTATTTTACTTTCTGAAGTATGAATAAGTCTAGCTGATAGGAACAAAACCACATCCTCATAGATAAGATGGAATCTGATGAGGTGGAGATCTGGCCTGTATATCCTGCCTGTCTCTCATGAGAATTAGGTGCCACATGTGGAAAGATGGCTGTTCTATTTGCAGCAGCTGGGGACTAGCCATGTTCACCCTCGGGTAGGTTAATCCATGCAGTCAGGCACTGAATCTAGAAGAGGCAGATCAGCTGTCAGGGAAAAGTTCACCAGAGGTGGCTTATAACTCATTTTTTTCCCATGCAAAAGAGTTGCAGATTGATGCCTTTAGCTGGGACTAGAGCAGTTCTACCAGGCTCAGTCCCTGGATGAAAAGTTCTGGTTTACAAAGGCTTAGGTCATCTGTGGTCACTGAAGTGACCTATAAAAGAAACTTCTGGGAACAATATATAATGGAAAGGCATTTGCCTGTTCATGGCTTATTCTATTCTCTGTGACTCAGTGTCTCTGTGGGAGGCAGATGCCACCCTCTGGGATCCTGGAGTCCTAGAGTCAGGTCTCAACATAATGGTATCTGGAGAATCCTTTCACCCTGTGACTAGTTGTCAAGTGGATACTCTAGTTTAGGCAAAGGTTGTATAAAGAACAGAAACAGAGAGTGGGGGTAGTGGGAGACTGAATTCAGGAGCAGAGTTTTGAGGTTATAGGTGCAAATCGGCACCATTTAAAACAACTGTGAGGCCCTGTTCCATCCACACAGTTCCATTAACTGATTCTGCATCTCCTCGTCCCAGAAATGACATTTCCACAGCCTTGACATTCTAAATATAAAGAGAAGTAAATGTAAGCCAAAACACTCCCCTTGGCTTGTGAAAATCATTACATGACACAGTAAATTCAGATAAAGGCAAAAACTTTCTCAATACTAGTCAGAAAAGAACCCAAGAAGTCACCACTTGAAGAATTACAGCTAGGCTACAGCTGAAAACAACCTGGGTTAGCAAGAAGGTCAAAGCCTGGACTACACTGGTACATGAAGCAAAAAGCATTTAGTGGAGTGCATGCCCTCACATCTTCCCTTCATTTAAATTCTTGCACAGAATAAACAACTCTGCTTTCTAGGTCTATATTCCATCTGATCAGAAATGTCCAAGAAAATGTCCATAGGACAACTCTGGTCAATTTGATTTATGGAACAAAATGCATTTATAAAATAGCTTTATTTCCACTACCCCACATTCTATCCCTAATTGATTATAGATGGTGATGAAGACTACTTGCTTCCTGTTCCAAAGCAATAACCCATAATCAACACCACCAACAGGATGAGTTTTAAAGAGAATTTCTGTAACATTCAAATTTAATACATAAATCGGGTCTTTCTCAAAAATGCCAGCAAAAACTGACACTATAGTTAAGATAACATTGCTTGCCTTCATTACATGTCTGCATAAAGAAATTTTTATTGAGTTACATTTCCAAATGTGAAATGGTCGCAAACACTGGTAATCCAGACTACAATAAAAGCAATTTTCACTGTTACCTTATTTTAAGTAAAAATAAGTCCTTACCTGACCAAGTTCTTCATTAAGGTCTGATGTGTTAACCAGGGCTCCTTCATTAATTTCTTCATCATAGAAGTCGTTATCCCATGAAATGAAGAAGGAGCCCAAGAATTTTTGCATTTCTACTGTGACATACATGGAGACAGGAATGATAAAGTTGAATAGAACCATAAATGACAGGAAGTCGGTGAACATTTTCAAAACCTAAAAAAAAAGGGAATAGTTCATGATAATTAAACACATAGTTCCATCAAGCAAGTGTAATATAAACTTTCTTTTAATTTCAATGCTGAAAGCACTGCTCTTGCTATAAAAAGAAACTTCCCAATGACACTATATCATTGGTCAACATTATTATCATAGCATGTGAAAACATGTAAAACACCCCGAATTTTGTCACTTTTGTTTAGTGAATGTACCTTGACTTAACACTTCTTACTTTCTTAAGGTATCTGGCTTGTCCCACCCTCAGATATGAATGTAGGATCAAAGTTTTCATGTAGGCGTCCATTATGTTCCTATCATGATATATCACAAGCTGATAATGTATTAACATGCCAGACCTTTTGGCCCAGTAGCCTAGAACTCTTAACTTAAGAGTTAAAAACAAGGATATACGCCTAGGGTTAAGAAGAAAATCCTAGAATGTCTTAAAGTTAATGGCTTGGGGCTACCATATAACCAAGAGAAATCTCTAATACCAAGGTATCATTATCTGAGCAGTATTTCAATAAAGGTATTGAATTTCAATAAGTATTTCAATTTCAACCCCTGCCACAATGTAGTAGGGTTACAAATTTCAGCATAAAACAAATTACCTTCCAAGTTTCCCGTTCTTTCTGGGTCTTTTGGTTATACCAAGGTTCATCATTATATGGGGTGCTCTGCCAAACATACTTTAGAGTAGTGCATATTGCAGCTTTGGTCAGTAAGATAAATAAATACACAATCAGGAAAGCGTTAATGGATCTGAAAAATAAGATATTATGAATTTAAAAACCACTGAAATACTGAAGATATCAACCAGGTATAAACTAAATTGTTCAGTTTTCTAAAGCTTCTCCTATGTACAACGTGTAACCATAGCACAGGCCTGTATGGGTGAACCTCAGTTATCACTGCCAAAGCATTACTCTTGACTGGTAAAATGGAAAAGCCAGTCCTAACCGTAATCCAAAGTGCAATGGCTAATTAGCTCAACACACTTTTAGTAAGGATCCTATAGAGTGACAGAAGACACACACCATTACCTACTCAATCCTTATAAAAGGAGTAGACTGTTTCCAAACCTCAATCCTAAAGGTTTGGAATAGAGGGTGGAGGAGCAAATGTGAAATAGTCAAGCTTAGTGTGGATTCTTTTAATCCGAAAGTAGAGCTATGAAGAGGGTGTTGCTGATATACTGCATGTCCATGGCAGCAGGAGAGCGAGGTCTGTGCCAGTACAAATGGCTTTGAAGGTGTGTCAAGTACCACACAATTATTTGCAAGGAGACTATTACCTGTGTTGCACAAACTCCTTACGTATAGCAACTAGAGGACCCCAAACCATTAACCATCAGCAAAAGAGAATAAATTTTACCTAAACTCTGCCCGTGAATAGCTAAGTGAGCTTACGTAAATCACTTATCATCTCTAAGACTATTTCTCTATCTGTAAAGCGGTCAGACTAACAGGAATTACTCCAAGTTAGAGGATTAAACCAAATCAGACATACAAAACAATGAGCACAATTTCTGGAACAAAAGAAGTGCTTAAAATGGTAATGCTATTACAACTTATGTTGTTTTTTCATACTGTTGATATTTGGAAATACTGAGAAGTAACAATTTCAGTTCAATAACAAGTAAAGAAATTGTGAGGCACACTAACTTTTCAACAGCAGAACGTTTCTGAGATTTCCCTTGGTAGTTCAATGCCATTTTGGTTTCCATTCCAGTGTAAACAGCAACTCCTAAGGAATAACAATACAATGAAAATTAGGTTACATATGAGACTGCCAACCCAACTCCCCACCCAGTTGGATCTACCAACTTTTTCAATCTATACAAATAGGAATTATAAACTCTCTTCTATTTACCAGTTAATAATCACTTACAGTATATTTTTATAGTATAATTTTAACCAACATAGTTTGTCATATTTCAAGTTAGTTTACCATCTTATAAATTCCCAACACCTAAAAAGAGACTTAGACTAAATGGAATTAAATACCATGTCCAATTTTTTTACTGCACCATTTATGAACATTTAGGTTTTAAAAGGTCTATTTCTAATAAGTATATCTTAAAAAAATGTTCACCATATATCTTCTTGGTATTTTTTAGTGTAGCTCCTTTCAACAAGAGATTTTCAGGTCCCAAAGACCTAAACAAAAAATGAACACAATTTATTCAAAGAGTCCAACTAATAGCACCATCAACTTTGGGGACATAGTTTGCTCTCACACACATCTATTTTCAAAAGATTCAGGATGCATCTGTCTACTTAATATGCTTACTAATACCGGACGAGTTGAAAAATCCTCCCCTCTGAAGTTACTTAGGGTACAGCACAGATAGAAGCACACAGTACAGGAGATGCCAGCAACACACAGAGGGAAAGACATGCACAGAGGTGAAAGGACTATGAGTCATGAAAAGCAAGATAACAGCAGACAGCAAGAAAACAAAGAAAAAGTGACTGGAAAAGACTGGAAAAGCAAATGTAAAGGAAGGAGACACATGTAAAGGTGCTGTATTTATAGAGCGCAAACTCGCCTTTGAGGGGGGAATCACTGAGTTCCTGGTGTTTAACTTCCTTCTGAGCACTGGTTATAAAGGCCAAGTGGAAAAGTTAAAATAACTGACTGGGTGATTGAAGAGGGGAAAAAACACCCCTTTTTATATGAACTGTTTCATTATCAACTATTAAGCCTTTCATTTTACGTAAGTCCAGCTATTTCTCCCAGCATTTTGTCTACCGTCTAGTCCCTAAATTACTCTCCCTTAAAACACTACTTTCCAGATATACTTCCAATATGGTCAGGCACTTCACAACCAAGGACAATCAATAGAGTGCATAGAATATATTTGGGAATAGTGGTCAAAGAAGTCTGGAGTTCTATAATTTTAGAAACCCTCATCATCACTTCCAATACCACCCTCTCCCAGGACACACACACTCTGAGCCGCTGCCACTACAACCCTACCAATCACAAGGTGAGCTATTTAAGACCCATCAGTGGCTAGTTACTCCAGATTTATTCACTTTTCCCCATCCCTTTCTATAAAAGAAAGTATTTAGCTATTTTAACGGGCTTAAATGAGAAACATCCCTCCCCTAAAAGGACAGATTAAAGGAATTATAAACTAACCTGGCAACAGCTTCAAGACTATTACTATAGATATTGATTCGGCCAACAAACCTGCAAAAAGAATATAATAGCATGTGTGTCTTCTATATCTAGATAAAATCTATTTACCCCAAATATGGGAATGAATCAAAATACAAATAATGCAAAAAGAGCTAAGACAGTAAACTACGAAAGCCTATTGTCTTAATTTTAAAAGAAAAAGCTAAGTTGAACCAATATAGTCTGTAAATTTTCATCTCATTTTTAAAATATTACAGATTATAAGAATGTAAACAAAGACTCTGAGTTGATTTTCAAGATCTACTTGGCACCACCACGCATGCACACAATACCCCTCTAAACTATACTTCATATAAATAATTGGCTTCTATTTTACATTCATGTGAAGAAAGATTTCTGGTGCTAAACCATCTTTCAAAACCACGAGTTCAGTAATTCTTTCATTTGAACATGCATCAGAATTACTGAAGGGCTTCTTAGACCACAGATTTCTAGGCCCCATCCCCAGGCTTTTGGTTTAGGTAAAAATTTGAATCTTCATTTCCCACAAGTTTCTGGTGATGTGGATGCTGTTGGCCTGAGATCATCCTTTGAGAAACAGCCATTAGGGAACACTTGATTGATTACCATCTTGGAAATTTCCAAGCTGTGTCTTGCAGCTGATCTGAATACTGACCTTGATCTGATCAAGTGATCAGATATATGGCTATGCACATGGTAATCTACATTTCTGAAAAATATGGTAAAAAGCTCTAAATCCTTAGTAAGAATGTTATGAGTATTTTATAATGTACATTATAATTTTTTCAGAAAAACTGAACTATTATTATGAAATACACAAAATATGAACATCTGCATTCATTCATCATGTATTAACTGCACCATTACTATGCTTCCTAATAAGCAAGAAAAATGTGTTCCTTGCACCAAATAACATAATCAGGCAATTACAATGTAAGTGATGATTACTAGGGTGGTGGAGGTATTAGGCTGGCCAAAAAATTTGTTTGGGTTTACTCCCAATGAACTTTCTGGCCAATCCAATATTCTGAAGTCACATACCAAGGATACTCAATCTATTAGAGACATTAGGAATAACCTTCCCTCACTAAAAATCTCCTTCATATTTAAGGTAACTGAAAAATTTAGGAGTTACCCTATAAATATGTAAGGATCTATATTATTCTCTAACTCACAAAATCAGTCACTCCCCTTTCTGTGATTCCATGCTTCCTGAAGGCAGCGAACAGCTATTTTGCTCTGTGATCCTAAGTTCCTACTATCAAGGTGGATACAGAAGAACGGAAAAAATAAAGAAGGAATGATAGGAAGGAGGGAGGGTTTAATTCTTATAAAAGTATGAGAAGTTTCTTTTTCCACTACTGGGCATTGTTGTAAGCCACATCCCACTATTTGGTCCCCTTTTACGATCAACAGCGTTCATTAACAAGATGAGTACCATGGGTGATGGATGCCATCTGTAATGGCAGAAGAGAATATAATTAATTGGCTCACTTGGCCAAAAACCCATTATTCTACCCTCATTAATACCATGCTCTAGTCAACCAAACTAATCAGTAGTCTTAAAAATCAAATGCCAGAAACTTCCTTGGTGGCCCAGGGGCTAAAACTCTATGCTCCCAATGCAGGGGACCTGGGTGCAATCCTGGGTCGGAGAACTAGATCCCACATGCCGCAGCATGCCAAATGTGCTGTGCTGTGCTGTGCTATGCTAGTCACTCAGTTGTGTCCGACTCTTAAGCTAAATAAATAAATAGAAAAAAAAAAAAGAAAAATCAAATGCCAAATTTTTGACAACCCACAATGACTGTTAATCAGCAACACTACTCCAGAAAGCCTAGGTGTAGCAAAACAGGAAATCACACCATTTCACTGCTCCCTCAACTTATCCATCTACTTTGGACAAGAAACAGCCTATATACAATACTTAGTTCATCATGATCCTCATAAAAAAGGATAGAGTGCCTACTAATTGCATGATCCTGCATTTCCTTCTCTCTTTACTGTTGGATGACACATAAAGTGTTTTATTTTTGTTTTAATTAACTCTGTCTAGTGCACAAGGTTTGATAGCTCAGGCTTATGGGATTATATAGTCTTAAAATGTGATGGACGGCCATGTCTACAAATAACAATAATAAAAGAAAAACCACAAGTGAGATGCCTGAGCCCACAATAATTTATCTTAGGCTGGTAGTGAACAAGGCTGATTTGATTCATTTGCCTGCCAGAAGGAAGGAACAGCTCATAAAAACACAAATGAAAGGAGGCTGGTAAGTGGTGGGTATTTTAATACTGATGGCAAAGAGAAGCAAAGCCATCAGACAGCAGTAAAATGAAACCAGGTAATTCTTACTTGTAGAGGTCAGGTTGAGGCTGTTCACATTCAATTGCTGCTCTGAGGTTATCAATGGATTCAACTGTACGCAGTTCAGTGGTATCACGTACCGCATAATGTGTCTAGATGAAAGCAGAAGAAAAAACAAAAACAGCCCCCCCAAAAAAGAAAAAATTATAATCATACACCCACCTGATTTCAGGAACACTATTGTTTTTAGTAAGAGGCTTTGGCAGAATAATACAAATATTGATGTACATCTCCAACTAGATAAACTTTATGGTATTATTCTTAAAATATATTACAATAATTAGAAAGTGAACTCTGCTGTGAAGGGATTTCAAAGATAATGAGAAAACTAAAAGCTTTTCTTGATACTGACAGCAAAGAAAATTCCATTTGCACCATGCATATAATTAAGTGAAAACCCCAAGAAAAATTTAAAGCATTTTTTCCCTCCTATTTATAGAACTGCGAGCTATTATTTTGTTCACCATAGTACATGGTGAAGTTAACATACAAATAAGAATTGAATCACCCTTTTGGTCATAAGAATGCTAACATTTTGCTAACAGAAAGAAAAAAATCATCAATAGTTCCCATTACACAAACAGCAAAATTAATGATCTTGAAAATGCTTCAAGTAGCTACAATTCATGTGAGGAGCAGAGAGATGATGTATCTTGCTTTAGTCAGACAGTTAGAATATTCTACTAGGGTATATTATGTACTTACTTGATTGACCCAGAACTCAAGGCAGGTTCCAATGAATCCTTTTATAAATCATCAAAGAAGGGCTGACACAGACTCAAAGACTACACTACTTATGCTGAAGGAAAGCTGTTGCATGATCTCTGGAGAATATTATGGAACTGTCTGAGCTATATTTAAAACTATCTCCTGACGTTGAAAACCTATGTACTTTTAGCTGATTTGATCAGATTAATTAAAGTGGGAAATGAAACCACTTGAAAGTTAAGTTTTCTTCTTCTAAACAACTTTGTCCCTTAGTAGGAAATCTTGAGGTAGATTTCTCAATTTTCACCTAGACATTCCCTTAAATATAACTTTGTTTTCAAATAGTTGAAATGGGACTAGTTCATCACCATGCCCCTGAAGTGGTAACAAAATTAGTTATCTAACAGGCATTTAAGTTCCTTTACCATACACTGAATCCTGGTCCTCAAGTTCAGATAGCATAAACAAGTGGAGGAAAGCCCTCAAGAAGATACACGGAGGTGAGCACATGAGTGCTCTTTCTTAAAAGCAGCAGCACATAGAGGATAAATCTTCATGCCCTGTGGAACTCTGGATGATAGACAAGAACTGACCATGCCAGAAAGTACCAGGGAAGTCAGTTATCCTCCAGTTTGAACAAATTTACTCTCACACATTTTTAATTCTTCCTAGTTGCAATAAAGCAAATATTTGCCAAACTATACCCTAAGGTATTTTTTAAAAGTAATCAAGCCAATAGCTTAGATTTTCAAAATGCCAGGAATAAACATTTTTTAAAAGAGGATATTCATCACTTTAAAAACAAAAATAGATCAAACTTAGAGTACCTTAGATGAAGGTTAGAGTACCTTCAGATGAAATTATTTTCATAGCTATATAGTTTTAGCCTAAGAGTACTTTCATTTTAAAAGCCTAAATACAATGTGGAATGGGTTAATGTCAATATGAAATGTAAACAGTGCTATAAAAATGTGGTGGCTTTTGTCTGGGGTGTGGATTTCCTCACCCAACACCACCCTTTCCCCCAAAGCTGAGTATTTGCTTAGAAGTTTCAAAGACAGTTATATAAATACTGTCTTCAAATACAAAATTTCCACAAATAGGAAAAAATAAGGTAAAAGATTAAGGGCAGTGGGACAGAATATTGCATAATTACCTATCCTTAGCTGAGAATATTTAGGAAAGGTTTAGTCTCCATTACCTTGCAATTAGATTCCCCATCAAGACTGGCTGTGGTAACATAACAGGTTCCATCAACTGTGCAGGATGACAGAAGAATAAGATCACAGGGAAAGGTTTCATCTGCCTGTACTTCTACTATATCACCGACCTAGTACAGACAGAAAAGTAAGTATCAATGTTCTTAATTCCAAACAAAGCATTTATTATACCTCCAATTAAAGTCAAGACAGTAGCAAAAGACCTCTCCCCCTCTAAGGCTTAGAATGTCTCAGCATCCTATACCATGTGAAAGGTGATGAAAGAATATTACTCAACATTCATAATTCTCTTTAAGGTCACAAGGACTTATGATGCTTTCAGATTACCTTAGTATTGAACTTTAATCTCTGATACGTGATTTCATTACCCATGGACTCTTTTGCTCTCTGATGTTTTCGGCATTGGTGTTTGATAAGAGAATGACCATTATCATTTCATGACTGAATCAAGAAAATCTACACATTTTCATTTGAGTACTTCAAGAACACTGGGCAGCTGCACTCCCACTCTGCATCAGGAAAAATATTTCTAAATGCTTGGCCTTCCGTGTGGTAATAGCTATTAGTGTCGGGTGACAGTTCTCTCTTCAGTGCTCAGAAAATCTCACTTAATTAGAGAGGCATTAGGTCATTTTCCAACAATTCATCTGCTATCAGTTAGTGCCCAAAGCTCAAGTAGAGAAAAAACCCGAGAGAAGAAACCATGAACGATTTCTAGTGCATAATTTAATACTGTATGAAATCAATCATAATGATTAAAACACAGATCTTTACAACTTGATTTTATGTCCCAGCTCTGCCACTTTAATAAATGACCTTGGGTTAAATGTCTTTGATGATTACAACTACCTCATAGGATTGGTTTTGAGTATGAAATGAGGATACAAGTAAAGTGGTTCACAAAGTACCTGGCACAAATTCACCATCTGATAGCTGTTTATTAAATTATTACTAATATCCTGCAACTACTTTACTTTGAACTTATGAACAGTCATAAAGTTTTTTAGAAGGATGTAAGAAATTATCCAGCCCAGTCCATTCCAACATTTTCCATGCCATGGCACACATAGAAAATGATAAATTAACACTTTTTTACAGCACTCCCAGATAAAGGGAGGAGGGCTGCTAGTGAAAGAAGACAACCCACTTTAGGGAGTCAATATCTAGCTTACCAGCTTGGACACACTGGTTATCAAATGTGGAACTAATAAATGACACACCTGCCTTCCAATTGCTACATAATTTGGCAGATAAAGATGAGGATTTCAAGATCTATTCAGAAACGATTTTACTTTCTTTGCCAATTTTAATCAGTAGCCATGAACAACAGCATCAACAGTGAAACTAATTTGTAAGTATTTTATTCTCTTGGATCTTTCCTTCTTCACATCTGCAAATACTTACATTGCTTATACAAAACCACAATCTATGCTTAAATACACAGAAACAAAATAACAAACAAAATCCTAAAGCATCTCAGAAGAAGGAAACACTCATTTAAAGGATGGAAGATGATTCCCAGGCACTGATAAATATAAACCACAATTTCTTCTACAACGCTGACAATCAGCTCAGATGTGAAAAGGTCTCTGCACCTGGAGTGCAAGTTAAGGCTGGTAAGATGAACTGGGGCCAGACCACAAAAGGTCTGACAGGTCAGGTTCAGGTGTTGAGGCCTCACCCTGAAGCCAAGGGGGCACCGAGAAAGGACTTTTAAAGAAAGGGAACAACATGGTTCAGTTAGACAATCAACTCTAGGATTGTTTCCACTTAACTTGTACAAAATCAACGAGAGAACCTCACCATCCATTATGATAAACATTAGAAAAAGTCAGATAATCAAGAGAATTGTAAGTTTTTTGGGTTCATCAGAAAGTTGAGGCTGCAGGGCAACCAAGTTAAGTGAATTTCAAAGGGCGAAAAGTCCCTCTGAGGAGAGGCAGGAGAAATTGACTCTTTCACAATTAACAAAGCACAGGAGGAAGAGATGGCTGTCATAAAAATGCACAGGAAGAAAATAACTAGATTTTCAACCAACTGTAAAAGGTTTGGGAGGGCCCAATGTGACAGTTTGAAATCTCTGCAAGCCTCAGAAAAAAGAGGAGACCATAAGCACACATCAGTTCTTCTCTCTGAGCACCCACTGTGTGCTCACGAGAAAGGTACAGGCATACAGGTTTGACTGAGTGCTGTGGAGGAACAGGCAAATATGCTGCAACTGTGGACCCTTCTCTCATAGGGTGCAAAAGCCATCTGTGTCTAAGAGCAAGGCAAGAAACCCTCCCTGGCAGGGTCTCAGGGACATGTAACTACCGCTAGTGGAGACAGAACAAAGCCATCTGCTGCTGGGGATGGACAGGAAACACCCTCCTATTGAGGACCTGGTACTAATAAAAGGCAAAGTTCAGCTGCCATGGGAGGCTGGGGTGGAGACCAGGGAAGAGTGCTGAAAGTTCTACCCTGAGGCAAAGGTGCATAAAGGCTGCCTAATAATGAGACAGAGTAGGAGAATCAAGAAACCACTCTGATCCCATCAGGAACCCTGCAAAGAATAACAAGAAAGCATAATTTACCACTGGGGGAGGAGAAAGGGCATACAGAGAGGCATCCACTGTGTCTCAGGAATGTAGGACCTGCTGAAAGCAGATAGTGGAACAGGAACACTGAGAAAACCCCTGTGGCAGCCCAGCCGTGCAGGAATTTAGAGTTCAGGGATGTACTGAAAGCATCAACATATCTATGGCAAAATCCAAAGCCAGCCAACTCCTGACCAGACTGACTCAATCTCCAACACTGATGGACTGGCTGACAGAAGCGGTATGACCACTGCAGACCAGAAATACAGGTTACCTGCCTCGATCTCTAGCATTCTTTTCCATGCACTGTCCAGAATTCAATTAAAAACATGAGATGCACAAAACCAAGAGAAAAATGACCTATCATCAGATTTTAGAATTAAGAAACAGGGATAGAAAATTAGCTATGAGTAAAATACCGATGTATTTACTAGAGGGATTTTCTGGTGGTCCAGTGGTTAAGACTGTGCATTCCCAATGCAGGGGGCATGGGTTCGACCACTGGTTGAGGTACTGAGATCCCTCATGCCTCGACCAAAAAAAAGTAAGTATTTACTGGAAAACACAGAAAACATACATGTGCAGATGAAGAATTTGGGCATAAAGATGGAAACTTAAAAAAAAGGCAAATAGAAAAGTGAGAAATAAAAAGCATGGCATGAGAGATAAAGATTTCCTTCAATGGGCTCATCAGCAGACTGGATATGATAAAAGAAATCAGTAAAACTGAAAAAACTCTTCCAATATTTCTAATGCCATACTCTTTCCCTTACAAATAACTATGCTTTTCCACTGGAATTCCTCAAGGCCTGTTGCTCTTCTTTATGTTTTACATCAGTTCAGTTGCTCAGTCGTGTCTGACTCTTTGCGACCCCATGGACTACAGCACGCCAGGCCTCCCTGTCCATCACCAACTCCCGGAGTTTACTCAAACTCATGTCCATTGAGTCAGTGATGCCATCCAACCATCTCATCCTCTGTTGTCCCCTTCTCCTCCTGCCTTCAATCTTTCCCAGCATCAGGGTCTTTTCCAATGAGTCAGTTCTTTACATCAGGTGGCCAAAGTATTGGAGTTTCAGCTTCAGCATCAGTCCTTCCAATGAATATTCAGGACTGACTTCCTTTAGGATGGGTTGGTTGGATCTCTTTGCAGTCTTCTCCAACACCACAGTTCAAAAGCATCAATTCTTTGGTGCTCATCTTTCTTTATAGTCAACTCTCACATCCATACATGACTACCAGAAAAACCATAGCTTTGACTAGACGGACCTTTGTTGACAAAGTAATGTCTCTGCTTTTTAATATGCTGTCTAGGTTGGTCATAACTTTCCTTCCAAGGAGCAAGCGTCTTTTAATTTCATGGCCACAGTCACCATCTGCAGTGATTTTGGAGCCCCCCAAAATAAAGTCTGTCACTGTTTCCACTGTTTCCCCATCTATTTGCCATGAAGTGATGGGACCAGATGTCATGATCTTAGTTTTCTGAATGTTGAGTTTTAAGCCAACTTTTTCACTCTCCTCTTTCACTTTTATCAAGAGGCTCTTTAATTCTTTGCTTTCTGCCATAAGGGTGGTGTCATCTGCGTATCTGAGGTTACTGATATTTCTCCTGGCAATCTTGATTCCAGCTTGTGCTTCATGTTTTACATGAGTCCATCCAAATTTCTATTTCTACCTAAAACATCTCTGAGCTTCAGTCTTGACAATTCCATCTGGCTATCTAATAGGAATCTCAAAATGAACACGGCCCAAACCTGTTCTTCTCCCAGTCCTTTCCAACTTATTTAATAGCACCAGCATTTTGTTTAACAGCACTACTTAATACAACCAGTTGCTCAGGGCAAAATCAAGGAGGCTATCTTTATTCTTTTTTGCTCTTTTTCTCACTCTCTCCATGGAATACATCAGTAAGTCCAGATTTTATCTACAATAAATATCCTGAATAGATCCATTTAGCTTGATCACGCAATAGGAGGGACAAAGTTGTGCTTAGAGCATGGACGCCACACCCAGACTTCCTTCAATTCAAATCCCAGCTTTCCCACTTATTAAGTTATGGACAAGTTTTGTAACCTCCCTATGCCTCAGTTTCATCATCAGTAAAGAGGGGATAACAAAAGTACCTATTTCATACGACTGTTGCAAAGTAAGGATTAATGAATTAACAGAATGTAGAAGCAAGTGCCTGGCATATTTATGTAACATATAAATGTTAACAAATATTTCTATTTTTATTGTTATTATCTCTTCTACTATTACCCTATATAAGCTTACATTTTGCTTATACAGCAGTAACCACCTAACAGGTTTCGCTCATTCTACTTTTGCTCATGCCTCTACTTTGCTTGGGCTTTCCAGGTGGCACTATGGTAAAGAATCAGCCCACCAATGAAAGAGACATGGGTTTGATCCCTGGGTCAGGAAGATCCCCTGGAAGAGGACATGGCAACCCACTCCAGTATTCTTGCCTGGAGAATTCTATGGACAGAGGAGCATGGATGACTACAGTCCTTAGGGTTGCAAAAGAGTCGGACACGACTTAGCGACTGGGCACAACTAACTACTTTGCTTAATCTTCAAAGTTGCCTTTTTTTAAAAGAGTAAGATCAAGTCACTCCCTAGCTTTGAAACCCTTTAAAAAATACCCAATGCACTGAGGATACAGAACAAGCCACTCTCCTGTTCAACAAGAGTCCCCACACTCCCCAGCCAAGCCATCACTCAGACATTTTCAGTTTACAGGCATCTCTTTCTAACACAAATACTCCAGAAAGGACTCAATCAAACAGCATTTCACAGAACAGCATCAACTAATGTAATTGAGATTATACCTGGCTGAGGTCAGCCAAAGATAAGTAGCCTAGTGAGAAAAGGTGGAAGATGGGGGTCCTTCTAAGGCAGTGGGGGTGACAGCAAAAACAGAAAGAGGAAATGAGAGAAAAGGAGAGAAAAGTGGGACACTTCATTTGCTTTGCAATTTCACTTCATAACCTGGGAGCAACAGATTTAATTCTATGAATCATTTATGCTGCCTTTGGTTCTTATATGAACAAAAAGTTGAGTTTCTACTAATGGTTTGGAAACTTCAGATCCTAACCACTCCAGTTCATCACAAGGCCCTCCCTTCTGGGATGTGGAAAAAAGAAAAAAAGAGTGGGAGAAATACAGTCTAGGTCAAACTTGGGTAACCCTTCCAGTCTGTGGCCTTCCTCCCATTATTACTATAAAAAGGTGTAAGATGGTTTACTTATTGCTGGGGATATGGAGAATTAAACTTGAAATTCTGGGTATTAATAATTAAGTGGTGATAATAATTGATAAAACAATAGAGGAGAGTATCATTTTGTATGAACTCATACCACAGCCCTGAACCATTCTGTTCCACACATCTTCCCTTGCACTGAAGAATTTGGTTTCCATTAACTTTCATATTTTAATTCATATTCATATAGAAACATTCTATATGAATCTTTTTTAAAACATTGTTATTTTAACAATAACACAAAATTGACAAACAATTTTGGAAGATTAACATAACTGACAAATCCTTAGCTACAACCAAAAAAAAAAAAAGACTCAAACATCTAAAAAAAGAGGAAATCACAACTGATGCCAGAGAAATAAAAATTATATGATTATATGAGACTACTACAATTACATGCCAATTGATAAGTACCTAGAAACATACAACCTACCAAGGGTGAATTACTGAGAAATAAAAAAATCTGAGCAAATCCAAAACTAGTGAGAAGACTGAAGTAGGAATCAAAAATCTCACCCAAAAGATAAGCCCAGGATTAGATGACTTCACTGGAGAATGCTACCAAGCATTTGAAGAAGAAATAACAGTCCTTCCTAATCCTTCTAAAGAATCAAAGAGGAAGGAACACCTCCTAACTTATTCTGAGCCCAGCATTACCCTGATATTATCACCAGAAAAAGACACTGCAAGAAAACTACATACCAATTTCCTCAACAAATAATGATACAAAAAAAATCTTAAAATACTAACAAATCAAAAATCAGTAACATTAAAGTGATCATGCTCTATGACCAAATGAAATTTATTATTGGGATCCAAGAATATATATGAAAATCAATCAATATAATGCAGCATATAAACAATGTGTTGCATGATCATCTCAGTTAATGCACAAAAGACATTTAGAATAATTCAACACTCTTTCATGATAAAAATATATAATAAAATAGGAAGACAAGTAAATGATCACAACCTAATAAAAGTCCACAGCTAATATCACACTAAACAGGCAAAGACTAAAACCTTTATCTCTAAGATCAGAAACAAAGCAAGATGTCCACTCCAGAACTATTATCAATCAAGTTCTGGATAGAACAATTAGACAAGAAACAAAAAAGGTATACAAATTGGGAAAGAAGTAAAATTATCCTAATCTGAAGATGACATGATATTATATGTTAAAAAAAACTCTAAAAATTCCACCAAAAAATGTTAGAACAAATTAATTCAGCAAAGTTGCAGGAACAAAAATCAACACTCAAAAATCAGATGCATACCTATACATTAACAATGACCAGTCCAAAAAGGAAATCAAGAAAACACTATCATTTACAATGGCATCAAAAATGATAAAACACTTAGGAACAAACTTAAAGAGCTGTACACTGACAGTTACAAAAGCACTGCTAAAAGAAATCAAAGAATACAAAACAAATGTATTTCAAGTTCATAGATTGAAACATTTAATACTGTTAAAATGTGTATACTATCCAAAGTGATCTACAGACTCAGTGGACTTCCTATCAAAATACCAATGGCATTTGTTTCAGAAATAGGGAAAAAAAAACCCTGACATTCATATGAAATCTCAAGGGACCATGAGACCTTGGAAAGATCTTCAAAAATGATCTTGAAAAGGTGAAACGAATTTGGAGGTCTTGCGTTACCAAATTTCCCCAAACATACTACAAAGCAACGGTAATTAAGACTGGCATAAAGGCAGATACATAAGATAATGAATTGAAAGCCTAGAAATAAACTTGCACATAAGGTCAAATGACTTTCAACAAGGGTACCAAGACTATTCAATAGGGAATGAGAGTTTCTTCAACAAACGGTTTTGGGAAAACTGGGTATATACTTACAAAAGTATTAATAGAGTTGGATTCTCACCTTAGATCATATACAAAAATTAACACGAAAAGAATGAAAGATCTAAATGTCAGACTTGATCCTACCAGATTCCTAGAAGAACATGGAGAAAAAGCTTCAGGACATTGGACTTGGCAATGACTTCTTAGATATGACACCAAAAGCACAGAATAAAAACCAAAATTAGAAAATGAGAATACATGATCAAAGAAAACAATCAATAGTGAAAAGGCAACCTACAGAATAGGAGAAAATATCTGCCAATCATATAGCTGACAAGGAGTTAATATCCAGAATATATAAGGAACCACCATAACTCAATAACAAACAAATACCCCAATTAAAAATTGGGTCAAGGACTTGCTTCCCTGGTGGCTCAGATGGTAAAGGGTCTGCCCACAGTGCAGGAGACCTGGGTTCGATCCCTGGGTAAGGAAGATTCCCTGGAGAAGGAAATGGCAACCCACTCCAGTATTCTTGCCTGGAAAATTCCACAGACAGAAGAGCCTGGTGGGCTACAGTCCATGGGGACACAAAGAGTCAGACACGACTGAGCAATTAACACTTAACACAAGGACTTGAACAGACACTTCTCCAAAGAAGATACACAACATTCAACAGGCACATGAAACGATGCTCAACGTGACCGATCATTAGGAAAATGCAAATGCAAACCACAATGAGATACCACTTTATCAATCAGGATGTCCACTATCAAAAGAACAGAAACTAACAAGTCCTCAAGAGGACCAGGAGAAGTTGAAAGCCTTGTGTACTCTAGGCGCTAAGGTAAATTGGTACATCCATTATGGAAAACAGTATGGAGGTTCCTCCACAAATTAAAAACAGAATTACAATACAATCTAGAAATTCTACTTCTGAGTATATATCTAACATAACTCAAAGCAAGAACTTGAGCTATTTGCACACCTGTGTTCACTGCAGCATTATTCACATAGCCAAAAAGTGGAAGCAAGCCAAACATTCATCAACTGATGAATTAATAAAGTGTGGTATATACATACAATGGAGTATTATGTAGCTTTAAAAAATGGGAAATCCTGTCATATGAAGACATTATACTAAGGGAAATAAACCAGTCACAAAAGGACAGATACTATACATTTCCTATCACCGGAAGTATCTCTCTAAGGTAGTCCAAGTAACAGCAACAGAAAAGTGTTTACCAAGGGCTAGAGGCAGGGTGAATAAGTGTTTAGTGGATATAGAGTTTCAGTGTTATAAAATGAAAAGGTTCTAGAGATCTGTTGTACAACAATGTGAATACTTAACACTACTGAACTGTATACTTAAAAAACAGTTAAGATGGTAAACTTAGTGTTAAGGTTCCACCATTTTACAGATAAGCAGATTGCACTCATTTCACATGCTAGCAAGGTAATGCTCAAAAACCTCCATGCTACGCTTTAGCAGTACATGAACTGAGAACTTCCAGATATACAAGCTAGATTTAGAAAAGGCAGAGGAACCAGAGATCAAATTGCCAACATCTGTTGGATCACAGAAAAAGCAAGGAAATTCCAGAAAAACATCTACTTCTGCTTCACTGACTATGCTAAAGCCTTTGATTGTGTGGATCACAACAAACTGTGGAAAATTCTTCAAGAGATGGGAATACCAGACCACCTTACCTGTCTCCTGAGAAACCTGTATGCAGGTCAAGAAGCAACAGTTAGAACCAGACATGGAACAATGGACTGGTTCAAAACTGGAAAAGGAGTACATCAAGGCTGTATATTGTCACCCTGCTTATTTAACTTATATGCAGAGTACATCATGTGAAATGCTGAGCTGGATGAAGCACAAGCTGGAATCAAGACTGCCAGGAGAAATATCAACAACCTCAGATATGCAGATGATACCACTCTAATGGCAGAAAGTGAAGAGAACTAAGAGCCTCTTGATGAAGGTGAAAAAGGAGAGTGAAAAAGCTGGTTTAAAACTCAACATTCAAAAAATGAAGATCATGGCATCCAGTCCCATCACTTCATGGCAAATATAGATGGGGAAACAGTGGAAACAGTGAGAGATTTTATTTTCTTGGGCTCCAAAATCACTGCAGACAGTGACTGCAGCCACAAAATTAAAAGATGCTTGCTCCTTGGAAGAAAAGCTATGACAAACCTAGACAGCATATTAAAAAGCAGAGACATCACTTTGCTGACAAAGGTCTGTATAGTCAAAGCTATGGTTTTTCCAGTAGTCATGTATGGATGTGAGAGCTGGACCATAAAGAAGGCTGAGTGCCAAAGAATTGATGCTTTCAAACTGGTGCTGGAGAAGACTCTTGAGAGTCCCTTGGACAGCAAGGAGATCAAACCAGTCAATCCTAAAGGAAATCAGTCCTGAATATTCATTGGAAGGACTGATGCTAAAGCTGAAGCTCCAATACTTTGGCCACCTGATGCGAAGAGCTGACTCATTGGAAAAGACCCTGATGCTGGGAAAGATTGAGGGCAGGAGGAGAAGGGGGTGACAGAGGATGAGATGGTTGGATGGCATCACCGACTCAATGGACATGAGTCTGAGCAAACTCCAGGAGATAGTGAAGGACAGGGAAGCCTGGTGTGCTGCAGTTCATGGGGTCACAAAGAGTTGGACACAACTTAGCAACTGAACAATAACATAGATAAGTATTAATAAAAACACAGGCATTAGAGCCTTAATATTCTTTAATTGTGAAGGACAATCATTTATTTTTCTAATTCTGTTATTTTTTTATCCCAATAACACAATAAAGTAAAAATAAGTAATACCTTAGGACTAGGATACAATATTTGCAAAAGACACATCTGATAAAGGACTGTTATCCAAAATATACCAAAAGGACTGTTATCAACTTTCACAATATGAAAATGAGAAATCTGATTAAAAATTTGGGGAAAAGACCTAATAGACACCTCACCAAAGAAGATATTCAAATGCAAGTAAGCATATGCAATTATGTTCAACACCATATGTCATTAGGTAGTTGCAAATTAAGACCAAAATGAGATATCACTATACAATCTTTAGAATGGGCAAAATCTAGAATACTGACAACAAATGCTGGTCAGGATATGGAGCAACAGAACTCTCATTTACTGCTTATGGGAAATGCAAAATGGGTAGCTATGTTGGAGATAGTCTGGAAGTTTCTTACGAAACTAAACATGCTCTTACCATATGATCCAGATCACACTCTTTGGTTTTTACCAAAATGAACTGAAATCTTATGTTCACACAAAGACCTGCATATAGATGTTTATAATAGTTTTATTTGTAATGGCCAAAACATGGCAGCAACCATGATGTCCTTCAGTAAGTGAGTGACTATTAAATAAACTGGTACATCCAGACAATGAAATATTATTTAGTGCTAAAAAGAAATGAGCTATCAAACCATGAAAAGATGGAGAAAACTTTAATGCAGGTTCCTAAGTGAAAAAAGCCAACTTGAAAAAGCTATATACTGTATGATTTTAACCACATGACACTAAGAAAAATGCAAAACCATGGAGACAGTAAAAGGAAGAGTGGTGACCAGGGGTTGGAGGGAAGGATGAATAGGCTAAGCACAGAGGATATTTAGGGCAGTGAAATGATTCTGTATAATACTGTAATGGTTGAGACATGTCCTTATACATTTGTTCAGACTCACCGAACATACAAGACCAAGAGTGAAAACTAACTAACCTAAACTGTGGACTATCACTGTGGGTGATAATGATACATCATTGGAGGTTCACTGATTATAACAAATATGCCCCTCTGGTGGGGGGTACTGATTGTGAGGAAGGTTGTACCTGTGTAGGAAAAAGGACTGTATGTGAACTCCATAATTTCTGTTCAGTTTTGCTGCTCTAAAGACTAAAGTTTACATTAATTAAAATAAAATTTGCTAGGTACAAAAAACTATTATTTGATTTGGATAAGTCAAAAATTTTATCAACAGGAATCCTACTGTATAATAACAATCAATGGCTAATTTGAATAAAAAATGAAACTGTCTGAGATATTAAAAAAAACAATACCTTACAACTATCATATATGGTGGTAGAATATAAAATGGAATATGGCTGCTGTGGAAAACAGTTTGGTGATTCATAAAAACTAGAATCAGCACATGACCTAGCAATTCCACTCCTAGGTATATATCCAAAAGAATGGGAAAGAGGTGTTTGAAACAAAAACTTGTACATGAATATTCATATCACCAACAATCCTAATAGTTCAAGCAAAGTCACTCAGTCGTGTCCAACTCTTCGCAATCCCATGGACTGTAGCCCATCAGGCTCCTCTGTCCATGGAATTTTCCAGGCAAGAGTCCTGGAGTGGGTTGCCATTTCCTTCTCCAGGGGATCTTCCCGACCCAGGGATCGAACCTGGGTCTCCTGCATTGCAGGCAGACACTTTACCATCTGAGCCACCTGGGAAGCCCTCTAATAGCTCAAAGGTAGAAAGAATACAAATGTCCATCAATTGATGATTGGATAAACAAAATGTGGTATGGCTATATTATGGAGTATTATTCAATCATCTGAGACAAGTGCTTGGGCCTGGTGCACTGGGAAGACCCAGAGGGATCGGGTGGAGAGGGAGGTGGGAGGGGGGACCGGGATGGGGAATACATGTAAATCCATGGCTAATTCATTTCAATGTATGACAAAAACTACTGTAATGATGTAAAGTAATTAGCCTCCAACTAATAAAAATAAATGGAAAAAAAAAAGGAATGAAGTAATGACACATGCCACAACACGAATGAACCTCAAGAAGATAGCAACAAGCAAGAGAATGCAGACATAAAGGCCACATAGTATATGATTCCATTTATTTGAAATACCTACAATAGGTAAACCCACTGAGACAGAAAGAAGATTAGTGGTTGCCAGGGCCTGGTGAGGGAGGAATGCAGGATGACTACTTAATGGCTATAAGGGTTTACCTTTTGGGGCAGTGAGAATGTTCTGGAACTAGACAGTGGTGATGGCTGCACAGCACTGAGAATGTATGAAATGCCACTGAAGTGTACACTTTAAAATGATGTGCTCTCACTATAATTTAAAAAAAAAAGAATGTACTACAAAACTTAATACCTTGATTTTTTCACTCTCTTTTTTCACTCGCTTTGCATTTTCAATAATGTAAACAGTGCTCTTATTGACTTCATTGTCAGCCCTGTGCCTCAGCCAATCCTCATATCCCTAGAAGAATAAAAATAAGGATATAGTCAAACTCACATAATGAAGTAAAGTTGTTAATAAATTTCTACAACCCCTTCTCTGAGTCACAGCAGATACCTGTACTTATAATATTACTTTCAATGCAGAATAAAGAGACAAACACTGTAAATTTTTGCAGCAAAAACAAAAATATGCTTTCAAAATATTTCTTAGGTAAAAAGCTTTATTGCATTAAAGGGTTCCTCCATTCTAGAGATAAGTATTAATAAAAATACAGGTAATAGAGACTTGATATTCTTCAGTTCTGAAGGACTATGATTTATTTTTCTAATTCTGCTCTTAGTCAAGTTAATGTTAATGTTCTCTACTTTTTAATTTGAAAGAAATTTTTTCCAGGTTTTATTTTCTTATAGAGCAAATCACTTTAACACATTCTTCCATATTAGACTGTTGGGAGTGATCATCTCTGAGGAAATATAATTCCTTCCCAGAGACAGAGAATAGAAAGAGCAAGTAGGATTATTTTGGAACAGTATCTACGAAAAGTTTTAGAGATCAACAGTTAAACTTCTCCACTGACTTGGTGACAAAAGAAAATATAAATTGGTGTCTGTTTTTTAGAGTTAAAATTAATGAGTTCATTTTCCTTTGGGCTTTCTTTGGTCTACAGTAATTTAAGCCAAAAGAAGTAAGAATGGAGGAACTCCATTTGTTTGAGCACCATCTCCTTTTTTTACATCACTTTGCTTTTTTTCCTTATAATAGGGTCTGTACCTTTTCAAATTTAACTGTTTGAAAAGTCTCTTGATCGCCTTCCCCTTTTTCTCTCAGGTGCTATATTTATTGATTCCTATCCTGTCCTTCTTTAGGGCAATGCTTAGGCTATCACTTCATAGGGGAACTTTCAGTGATGTCAGTGAGGAAACAAAGGCCCCAACATGAACTAGTATTGGGAGTAAAATGAATCAATAAGAGTTTTTTGAAAACCAAACAGGCTATTCTTGGGAGCAGCAATTCTATTATGTTAAAGAAAATAATCTTAACAGCCTCAGGGAAATAACATTCCCAAAGTCTTTATTTAGCAACCAAACACTTGATAAAATAGCCTTTCAGTTCTGGGTAGGCAAGATAGAAGACCAGATAGACCCAAGAAGAAAGGTAACCATGTTCTCAATATTGTTAAGCAAACCTTTATTTTGGACATTCTTTAGGACACTTTCTAAAGGACTTTGATAAATACTGTCTAAAAGTCTCCTTGTAACCTGTCAGCTTCTGGTACAGGAAAAACATTGTTAACCACTCCTTAACCACGTTTCCTGTTTCTATTTTCAATTTTATTGGGAATTTGTCAAAAGCACCCCTTCAGCAGCATCAGGAAAGACAATAAAATTAAAGTATTTATACTCTTGAGTTCAGAGAAGGAAATGGCAACCCACTTCAGTACTCTTGCCTGGAGAATCCCATGGACAGAGGAGCCTGGCGGGCTACAGTCCATGGGGTCATGAAGAGTTGGACATGACTGAAGCGACTTAGCACACACACACGCATTCTTGAGTTCTCTGCTATAGGTGGCAATTTAAAAAGTCCACAAGAATGGGAATTTTTCAGACAGATATAGCACAGTGAAAAATGCAATGCATATTGCAAATTTATCTCCCACTCCCTGAGTGAGGTGTACCTTCTACCTATTCTCCTTTTAGGGTTATATTCCTCCCTCCAAAAAATAAGAAGAAAGGAGCAAAGAAATTAAAGATGTGTCTTATAACCATTTTAATGGGTTTTCAATAAGAACAAAATATAAATTCTCATGTCAGACAGGACTGAAATGCAAGCATAATTGTAAATTAGAAATTTACCTGCTTGATGGCTGTAACAGTTATAACAAAAAAAAGTGGAAGTCCACTGGTAATTGGGCTAGTTGGTGTGTCTACTGTGACCTAGGTAAAGAAAGTAAATTGAGAGTAAAATGAGAAGAAGTCATTAACTTATATGCAGCATTTACATGCTACAAACATTTCAGACAAAAACGTAAATAAAACATACCCTGGTAGCAGCGTGAATGTTAACTTTCCTTAAAACAAAAGCAATCCATGTAGCCATTAGTTTAAGAAAATAGTTCTAAATTTAGGCTTAGTTTTCATGCCATCTTGGACTAACCCCTAGACTGAAATATATCCATTCATTTACCATCTGTCTGTTGAGCACCATTCTGTCAGCCTTTGTGCTATTATCAGCCAGGCTCTAGAGATGCTGCTTTATTTTAAACAAGATGGAGAAAAGTTCCTGCCCTCATAAGAGCTGGCAACTTATAGTGAAAACCAGACATTAAAACAAGTCACATTTGAAGAGTATATAGAAGTTAACTAGATGGAAGGGGGCTTCCTAGGCGCAGTGAGGCACATATACAAAGTCTCTATGGGAGGAGGGCATGTGTCACCTGTGATAAAATAAAGGAAGCCAGCTGCAAAAAAGCATGTGGTGTAACAAGAGGCTGGAGGGGAGACAGGGGCCAGACCTAGCAGGGCTCTCCAGACGAAAGTTCATTCTTTATCTCACAAACAGAGGAAAATAATTGAAGCTTTTAGGCAGGGAGAGGTCAGGTGAACAGAACCACATTCCAAAAAGGTCATTCTCATTGCTTTGTGGAAAATGGAATGGAAGGGAACAAAAGTGGAGGGAGGGAGTCCATTTAGGAGGCTAGTACACTCATCCAGGTAAGAGATGATGGCTTGGACAAGGGTGGTAGCAGCAAATAAAAAAGAAGTTCCAGAGGCATTTAGGAAGCAACACTGGTAAGGAATTTCTTTTAAGTGGTGGTTAAAAAACATCTCCCAAGTATCTGATTAACATGGCTAGGTAGATGTTGTCATTCATGGAAACAGGAAATCCTGAAAGAGAACTAGATTTGAGGGAAAGAGGATCATGAGGTCACTCTCCTTTAGCTCTGTGCCTTCTTGCACACACTGAGATATCAGTCTGGATTCCTCACCACATAAGCTCTCTAATCTTTCAAGTCTTAAAGTCACCTATCCTTTGAAGTTTTCTCAAGCTTCTCTTGGGTAGGAAAAAAAAATCATAACTTCCACTGTGTCCGCACAGCATTTTGCTCATACTAGTTTTATGACATTTACCACATTAAATTGAGTGGATACATGACTGTCTTTTTTGGCTAGAATGTAAAATTCCTTTTGGGTAGAAAAGGCAATCTTGATCTTTACTGTACCTGCTAAAATCTTTGTTATCTGGACCACTGCCTGGCACACAGGTGCTTGCTGAACTGAACTGGAAATGTGCTGCATGCCAAGTGGAATGACTGTGTGTATAATCTTCTACACAGTTTATTTATTCTATGCTATTCTGTAAGACATCTCACCATTGATCTAGAGGAGCTCCACCTCAAATGCCCCGTCATTCAAGACTGAAATTGGTTCTTCCCCATATTACAACCCAGACTGGTTTTAACTTGTAGGGCTAAATTGAATTATAGTACTATTTATTCAAAGTGGATAAACAGAAGCACTTAAGATCAGCAAGGCATTTGAGCAATTTTATTGGGATGTTTTTGCTTCACTTAAAACAATGAAATGAGAAAAAAAAATACCTTTAATGTAGTAAAATTTTCAAAGGGTAATTTTGGCAAGGGAAAGATTTTAATAGCTTATAGACTGAAAGATGGAAGATGCAATTTAAAATGTCTAAAATTTAAAACACAAAACATTAGTAGGAACACTGAGAAGCAAACCAATGTACAAGGATTTCATCCTTAAAGTAAATAAATGAGAAAAAGCAAAACTGGTGATCAAGAAGATAAGTGATAAATTTTCAATTAAACTGAAACTGGTGCTTAACAAAGTGAAACTATTAATTTGAACTATTTTCAGTTTTCACATATACCACTGTATATAAAAGTACACAATGCATGTCCATCTAAGATGAACAAAGATATGAAATCCATGAAAGTTTAAAAAAAGTAACAAAGTCTCAGTAAGTTTTCTAGTGAAAGAGCTACTTTAGAAACATATAAAATTGAGTAAGCTTAAAATATATTAGTACTTTAAAAAGTGTTATTATAATAAGCCATGAAACAACTTTTTAATCACAGGGCATTTTAAGGTTAGAAATGGATTGAAAATCTGCTTGAAGAAATGAAGTTTCTAATGGAGCTCTTACCTGTACAAGAAAAATGATAAGAAAATAAAAGTTTGCAATTCTTCTAAACTGTTCAAACAGATTCTTTGGGAGGAAATTCCAAAGTGTATACTATATGGGAGGAAAAAAAAAAGATTATTAGAAAGGAAACTTGAAAAAGATTCCAGATTATCACAATACTTTGAAAGTATGTTAAAACCCAAACCTCAAAGATGAATAAGTGGGTGCTTAGAGGTATAGCATATAAACACTCTGCAGGAGTGAAGTTTTCACTTGGAGCATCCTAACTGGGCCATGTGTCCTTCAGCTTTGCTTTCCCTGGCCCAATCTAAATTAGGTTCCCTGTTATCTGCTCTCACATCACCCTATACTTCCCTGGGATCACATGTTTCAGTGAATAATTATATGTGTGCATATTTTAATTAAAGTTTCTCCCTCAAGAGGCACTGAGATCTAAAAGGGCAGACTATTCATCTAGTCTTTTTATTACTTTTCTCCAACTCCTAGCACAGTGCCTGACATAAAGTAGACACTCAATAAATTAGTTGGATGAATGAATGAACTAATCAAATTAATTTTTCTGGCTGTGCTAAGCTTTGGAATCTTGATCATCATCACAGATAAAATTCTGTCCCTATCACTGCTTTCTACCTCCATGACAGCCTTGGTATACACATAACCTTAGGTCATAGACAGCTTACATTTTAATCAACAACATACCAACCTTGTACTTTGATAGCAGGTAGTGGGTAAAGGTTTCAATGCTAAATTGTACACGGGCAAGAGGAGAAAACTCTTGGGCCAGCTGTCAAATCACAAAGACTTTCTCACTGGTACCTTAAGCTCAAGGACCAGGGCATTTTAAAATCACCCAAAGTTGGATTTTCTAGATGTCTTAATAAAGACCAGAAACCAGAAAGAAAGAAATGTTTCTTAACCTAAAGATCTAAGTTTATACTTGCACGGTCTCCATGTTTGAGAAAATATTCATTATATTAGGTAAGGTGACTGAAAAAGCAAAGTTGCAGAGCATGATACAATAGATGGGGCTTCACTACTAACCTCCCTTTAAAAGGTGCACAGGCCCAAGGTTCAGGGAATCCCAAGAATAGAAAGATGAATGGAGGCAAATATATTCAGTGAAGCAGCTGCATTACAACCAACAGCCAACCTAGAAGGTTCTTCTCCCAGGGTTCATAGAAGTGCCTCAGGGAAGCCCATTCGACATGAAGTGCATACTTGTGTGTGGATGTGTATCACTTGGGAGAAGAGAGTCCACAGTTTTCAGATTCCCAAGGCAGCTTGTGACCAAAAAGAAAAGGGATCAAAACCACAGGTCCAGTCACTTTGAAGCTGCCCTAGATCAGCACTTAACTGTCCTGATGACTGAAGGTCAATTTTCTAAAACAACAAACTAAACTCCAACAGGCTAACAGCTGAGCTTCTGGCTCGTTGACCTTCTGTTCCTTAAGTAAAGGGTTTTAAATTAAACAAACAAACATTGGGACTGTGAGAGTCCTCTGTGGGGTGTGAACATGTCGAAGGGAACATTTTTGTTGTTGTTTCTAGGCCCCCACTGTTTCCCTCTGTTTTAACTTCCTAAATGAACTGCTTCCTTGAGGAACTCTGGTCAGTCTCTTGATAGGTAACTATTACTACATGCCCTCTTCTTTCCTGTATCAGATCATGAACTACTAAGAGGTCAGAGAACATATAAACATAAGCTCCCTTCCCTTCCATGCCTAGAACAGTGTTCAGCATGTAGAAGGTATACAAGAAATGTTGACTGAAACTTGTGTCTTGGCCATTTCCTCCACTGCTCTAACTAAAAAGTAAATTAAACTTCTTGTCTCTGTTATAATACAAATGCAATCTAGCATACATTATTTCAATGCAGACTAAGAGAAGCCTACTTTTAAATAGTGTTCTAACTAAAACTGAAATGGAATGAAACTGTATATACCAAGTTACTCAAATTGACTTGTTTACCTAAAAAGTGGACTCTCAGACTTAGTTGCTACAAACCAAAAATAATGTTAATTCACAGGAAGAAAATGTTTAGAGCATTTGTTTCATACATAATGTTGAACATGGACATTTTTTTGGTCAAAAGTCAGTTCTTTCTCAGAGAAGTCAGTAAGTGGATCTTCTATACTATCTTAACATGCAAGCCTAAACTAAAAAAGCAACCCTGACATCTAGAACACATTTTAAAAGTTTCTTGGTGCCTCAGACAGTAAAGCGTCTGCACGCAATGAGGGAGACGGGGTTTAATCCCTGAGTTGGGAAGATCCCCTGGAGAAGGAAATGGCAACCCACTCCAGTACCCTTGCCTGGAAAATCCCATGGACAGAGGAGCCTGGTAGGCTACAGTCCATGGAGTCGCAAAGAGTCGGACACAACTGAGCAACTTCACTTTCACTTTCTTCAAAGTTTCTTCAGAAAAATGCCAGCTTCCCAAGTATGTGCAATGCATTTTCATTTTCCCTATAGTGAATTAAACAACTGTATACAACTGTGGCCTTTGAGTGAAACAACTGTGGGTCACTCGCTCACACATCTATCATCTAATTTAATTTGAAATCAAAACCTTGCAACTTTGATAAATAACTTTCCTAATTTAAAGGAGAGAATATGAAGGGAATCTCAGTTTTGAGAATCTATTAAATTGAAAATTTTAAACAAAAGGAAACTTTAGAACACTACTTGTTTTTACCCAAAGTCCAAAATTTTTCCAATTTAGCCTTTAAAATGCTGATGGGAAAGCTAAAGCTCCAAATAACTTGTTCTAATATTTCTGTGCATGATGAGAAAAGGGATAGCAGCTAAAATGAAGTAGTTAACTATGTAAAGTGGCAAAGTCAACAACCGGTTGTGAAGGAGCACTGACTTTTCTTACTACTGGCATTTGAATGCGATATAACAAAATAACCATACTTGAAGATTAGTTGTAAATAAGCATCTGGTTGTAAATAAGCAAAACTCTAGGTTGAATAACTGTTCACTTTGCTAAATGACTGTATCCACGTGATTATCAACTCTCCTTGATGTAGGCAGTAAATCCAATTTTGAGCATCACAGCAGCCTACTTTCATTTTCATTACCAATGTCAAGCAGAACTTTCTGCTTTTTCAAAGTATCACTCTTTCTACCATAAATTCAGAACAGCAAAAGGAGTTAGCAAGACAGTGCTACATTAGGATTTAGTAACTTGAGCTTAAAGGGCACCTTCAGGGAGTTTGATAAGATGTAAAAGACATGTCTAAGAAATTCTACTGATGCTTTTGATTTTTAAAATGAGAGAAAATGCTAGTGTAATTTTAGTCTTGAAACTTTAATACATTCTTTCACATAGGAGAAGTTAAGTTTAACCTTGGGCATAGCTTCAAAGAGTTAGGAGGAGCTCCCTGAATCTTATCCCACTGAAGGGCTCAAGACAAGGCTCAGAAGTTTTAAATGAAAAACAAAAATGTAGAACAGAGAAAAATGATGGAACCTAAGATCTTAAAGATCTAGTTTCTTTTGCTGCAGAAGGGAATTTCCAAGTTTTGTACCAGCTACAAAATTCTAGTGATTCCCAAAGGTCCCTGCTGAGTGCAGGAAGGCCAAAGAGAACAAGTTTTTCTAAACAAAGTATTTGTGCATCCCCAAAGAAAAGGTTGCTAATTTTGTAAGTTAATAAAACTTAATTTTTATCAAAGTGTTATTTTCAGTGTTCCTGTATTAACAGGACTTATTCCCAGTGATATTACATTACTGATGGCATCTGTAAACAAACAAAAGGCAGCCAACTGAGAAAGTTATTTTTATTATCGAATAGTTTAGAAAGGAAATCAACACTTGCTACAAGTGTTATACATTTCTTCAATTAAAAGTGTTGTAGATTTCTTCAATTAAAAGATTCTGGTGCAAATACCATCAGCCAAAGGGCAATGTGAGGAAGAGAAAGTCAAATTATGAAACATTTTTCTCTCCAAACTGGACTTGAAGGCTTTTTTTTTAAAGTAATCGCTTTGCATATTTGAAACACAGGAGACTGAGGAAATCAATACTACTGCTTAGGACTGCAGCAATAATAATAATAATAATCACAAAAACATAAATAACAATAGCAGTTACCATCTGAGTTGTTACTGCATGCCAAGCACAGTGCTTTAATGTTTTCTGTGAATTACTTTATCTGCACGACAATCCTGTGAGATAAGTAGTTAATAGTTCCATTTTACAGATAAGAAAATGGGGACACAGGAAGGTTATATAACTTCAAATACAGATCTCCTGTTTATAAGGGTGAAGCTCTTTACCACTACACTATATGCTGTTCCCTTATAACTATTTATTGAACTAAAATTTCATTCCTTTTGTGAAGTCAGTCTACTGTCAATTCCTCTTTTCCTGCTCTATAGCTGTTATGAAAAACAGATCAGTTAATAAGCAGTTAACTAGACAAACTGTAAAAATAAAATATCTACAAAGAAAACAATGTGTTAGTCTATCAATGTAGACACATTCACTATTGTGGTTTCTAAAACACACACATACATACTGTATATGCAAATATGTTTAGAACCAGTTTGTATTTGCCCATGAATTCCTTATTATTTAAATAATATCCTATTGCATTATTTTGACTACTGGCAAAACTGAAGTTAAAATATGAAAAATATTCTATGAAATATAAAAACAGTTGAGAATTAACTGAGTTTTATATGTTCCTTTAATATGCAAAAATACATGGTATATTACAACAAGTGGATTGTCACTAGCTCAGTGAAAAGTCACTTGACTATCGGTGTGTCACTTTACCATTTTCCACATAAAGTACTACGGGGAACAATAATTCCCTAAAAGTAAAGGAGAGAAAACTGAGGGAGGAACCCGAATAGCACAATGATATGAAAACAGCTCTTTATTCAGAGCCACTATATCTTATAAAGCAGTTCTTGTTCCTGGCTTTATCACTAACGCTGCTTCATGACCATGGCACTAACTTAAGTTCTTTGGGTTTGCTTTCTCCATCTATAAAGTCAGGGAGTTGAACAGGAGGATCTCTTAGGATGTTTCAGTTCTATATTAAGTTCATGATTCTGAGCCAAAGGACTACTATTGACTGTTTTCTTGAATACTAAGGGTGAGTCACAATTTTAAGTGAAAGAACTATTCACTATCTTGGGCACAGGTACAGAAACTTCTAGCTGACAATAAATTTCTGCCACAAGGTTAAAGATTAACAAGAAACAGACATTTAAACTCAGAGTGTTCTATAGTCTAATGGATCTGCTCATTAGGTAACACAGTTTTCAATCACTCTATCCATATTTTACATGCTACTCTCCCAGCTAAGTACAATCTATCTGCATTATATCACTACCCAAACAGAAGTCACATGTTTGAAAATTAAAACGTTAAATTTGCAAAGTAAGGGTATAACTTTGTGTTTCAGATCCTCGGTGTTTGTCAACATGCAATGAACCAATTGTCACCAACATTTGAGGTCTACCTTATTATGCTGCATGAAGAAGCGAGGAAAATTACCAAGATCTGTGCCATACTAGAAGATACAGCAGTCTCTAGATGGTGCCAGCCATCTAGCACCTAGCACCTAGCACCTAACCTCCTCAGTCAAGGGGAAAGATTAGCAAACTAATACTTGTAGATTGATGACTACTGGGTACTATGTGTTATAAAGAATGCTTTCATGTATGGAACATAAGCTCCATTTCACTAATGAGGACATTCAGACTGAGAGATTAATTTGCCCAAAGTCACACAGCTAGTAAATGATCAGACCAGGATTTAAACAGGTCTTCAGGCCACTTCTTTTAGCATTACACAATGCTAAATAAAGTAAGATGATTATTCAAATGGTAACACAGCTATCATGATTGAACCCTTAACTGTTCAAGCAGTGCACAGAACAGCATGTACCCTTTAGGACCCAGGAGTGTACTTGAGAAGCTCTGCAATGCAACAGAAAGAGAGAGAAATGTCACTCTAAACACCCTCTGGAAGAATGTAAATTATTTACAACCCAGTCCATCCATACAAGGGCAATTCAGGAAGCTTTGGGCAAGTAAATAATTCTACTTTTAGCACACTTTAAGGCTTAAAGTCATACATATAATCAACAGGCATGGTGAATCATAATGGAGGGCAAGGAAACACTCTTTCAGCTATAACGAGACAAAGTGATACTTTTAAAGAAACTGCCTTTTGGTGGAGTAACTACTACAGTTGGTCTATGATTGGTACAAATGCGCATTCAGGAATGCATATATAAATGTTTCAGCTTACAGCATAAATAAAAATAAGTGTTATTTGGCTTACTATATGAACATCTATTGAGTTAAAAAAACAACTTACCTTAGATGAAACTATTCTATTATCACAAAATTTTTGTGCAATGTATGCTTCAGTTTCTGAAACGGGATGATTGCCAACAAATACTGTGCGTGTACCAACTCGCTTCTCTTCTCCAGCACACTGACCAAGAGAAAGGAAAACAGATCAGTTTTTCATCACATTTCTCTGTGCGTCTACCGAGCACAGAATTCTTGTCTAAGTGTCTAAGCATGTTTGGCTACTGTCTAAAGAGAGAATAGTAGGGAGAGTAGAAACCTTGTTAGTAAATTCAAACTCCACTGTTAGTAAAAGTTTTGTTTAGGCCAACTGCTCTGAGGCCAACATCGCGATCCTAAATGTTTAAAATTGAAGTATCCTAGAGAAACAGTATTTTTACTGCCAAGCATTTTCTTTCATCTACAGGATCTCAACCATTACTGTCACAGCAACACACTAATTCAGAAAAGGTCAGATTGGAAATATTTAATTTATTACACAAGAAGTGTTGAAGACAACCTTGCAAATTTCATTATCAGACAGCAGAAAGCAGAATGCAAAATTCTTATAAACTGAAAATAATTGCTTATAGACAGGAATATAGAATGGCTGCCTCTATTAATGGAGTGATCAACTATTTCTAGAGAGAAAAGTTGCAATTCTTTGGCTTTTCAAGGAAAGATATTCTTTTGTGATCTCTCAGAACTTATTGTCAAAAAATCCCATTTCACCCAACATAACTCTAATGCCCATTCTGTATTTTTAAAAAGTAGATTCATTGAATCTAGAAGCTACAAGATTCAGGTCCATTTTTACCTCATAGTTTTACTTCACTGAGGCTTCACTCTGTTTTCTCATCTTAAATCAGGCTAATATACTTTCTTATATAAATCTAAAATAGTCTCTTTTTAAAGTTTTTAAATTAATTTATTTATTTTAATTGGAGGATAACTACTTTACAATATTGTGATGGGTTTTGCCATACATCAACATGAATCAGCCACAGGTGCACATGTGTCCCCCCATCCTGAACCCCCCCGACTCCCCTCCCCACCCTATCCTTCTGGGTTGTCTCAGCGTACTGGGTTTGGGTGCCCTGCTTCATGTATTGAATTTGTACTGGTCATCTGTTTCAACATACGTGTTTCAATGCTATTCTCTCAAATCATCCCACCCTTGCCTTCTCCCAGAGTCCTGCAAGTCTGTTCTTTACATCTGTGTCCGTTTTGCTGCTCTGCACATAGGATCGTCGTTACTATCTTTCTAAGTGGAATAGTCTCTTTTGATGGCACTGTTTTCACATGTTTGAGACAACCATTTATTTAAGTCAAAGGAAGTATGATAGAAACCAATATCCACTTATATATTTCCTTATTTTTTAAAAAAGAGCATAATTCCACAACCTAAAATGTTTTAAAGTAAGTAGCCACAAAGATTTCTGTTCAATGATCTATTTAAAGGTCAAAGATATAACTCTCTACCCCTGAAATGTCATTTTAAGCAAGACTCTTTAGAGGTTGCAAAGTTACCCAAATGTCAGTGTTTTGGTGTATTCCAGTCTGAACTTCTGTACCTCAAACAGATATAGGGAAAATAATTTTTCAGATTGAAAAAAAAAATTACTCTAAAATATGGTAAGACCTCTTGCTTCACTGTGGGCTTCCCTGGTGGCTCAGAGGTTAAAGCGTCTGCCTGGAATGCGGGAGACCCGGGTTCAATCCCTGAGTTGGGAAGATCCCCTGGAGAAGGAAATGGCAACCCACTCCAGTACTCTTGCCTGGAGAATCCCATGGAGGAGGAGCCTGGTAGGCTACAGTCCATGGGGTCGCAAAGAGTCAGACATGACTGAGTGACTTCACTTTCACTTGCTTCACCATCTTCATTTGACGTTTATTAAGTAATTATTTAGTGGGGTATGGCCTCCAAAATCAATAGGGAATCACTGGAAAAGTGAGATAAACTGAAGTAGGAGAGATTTAGGCTGTATATAAGTGATAACTACTGGAAATATACTCTGGTATGGGCTAAGGGAGCTTGTGGGAATTCAATCTATGGCAATCTGGAAAAAGTCACAAAGTCATCAATGCTTGACAATTGCTATTCAGCTGCCTGCCCCAAGACAGGGCATTACAACAACTGACTGTACAAGGTCCTTCGCATGCTAAGGGTCAGTGATTAACACATAAATTTTCAAACAGTTCCTGGAAACAAGTAAACAATCCCTTTGCCAGAATGGTAACTATATACATTTTGATTTAGGGACTGACTGTTTGCAACTGTAATACAAAGGGTCTGAACACAGAAGAGCACTACATTTCCCATAATAGCCATTTTGCAAAAAGTAAATACACCTTCTTAAAAGTATAGTTTACTCTGTTCCCCTTCCGTAGCTTTCTGTTGCAAGTTACAGTCCCACTATAGTCTCTACAACAGACCAGAAATTGTCAAGTCCATACACACATTACAATTTAAATTCTTTCATTTAATAGCCACATGGCTATCTAGTTTTTCAAAGAAGTGGCTATAGAGTAAATAAGCAAGAACCACTTTTCGCGAAGAGGAATGAGGTAGAAGACCAGTGAAGCAGGATGCTTCCTGCACTGCCAGTACAGGTTGTTTTCCTCAGTTAACAGTGGCCACAGATTAACTTAAAACCAAACTGAACTAGCACTACCCCAATTCTGAATTGTCTTTGACTTTCTTCTGTGGCAGATAACTTTCCAAAGAACAAAAGGAAGGTACAAGCATAAAGCAATTTTTCAGGCACATGATGTTTTTATGAATTTTGCATTTGTATAGCATTTATAGTTTTACTAAGAGCTTTCCCTATACTTCATCTCTGATTTCTTTCAAGTGACCTCTATCTCCATTAAATAGGAGAAAATGGATTGAAATTGCTGTGCAGGTTTGGGGAGGGAGAGAAGGGATGGGAGATCCAGACAATGATCATTGTTAGATGAGGAAATCAGAGCCTGAGAGAAGTTGTAGAATGTATGCTCCTGAGGATTTTACAAAAAAGGGCAAAGTCTCCTCAGGTCAGGTGGGTTGAAGTTTGGAGCTGCCTGAGGACTGGGGCTGGGGTGGGGTGAAATAGATGACTTTTCCATGTCTGTCAACCTAAAAATCTAATGAACCTGAAATTTCTGGTAGAATTTGTTTCAACTCTGTAATGCTGCTTGGTTCACATAAAAATGGCAAAGCTGACTGTATGTGTAAATTCACTGTAATTTTCCACTTCTGCCAATGTAGTGTTAAAACAGTGGTTTTAGCTCCTGTGATTTTGAATAATGTAGGTGCCTTAGCCAAGGGAGAGAAACTCTAAGTAGGAATTATAAAAAAAAAAAATCCTGTTTGGATGGCACACAATGTAGTCTAGAGTGGGAGTGTATGATTCCTGCCACTTTGTAATGAATTTTAATTAGGAGTCCATCCTGTGTAGAAGTGCTTCCCATGCAAATGTCCTTAGGAATGGCATTTATTAAAATTGAAATGAGTTGGCACCAATTCTATTTTAATGAGATATCATACACACTACAATTAAAAGGGTGGAAAATATTTAAAAGTATACTTATAGTGTATGAATTAACATAGAAGTCAATTTAATTTTCTTATTCATGATAAAAATCACCCTTTTGTACTCCTGAATTATAAACTGAATCCTGTGTTAAAAAACAAACAAACAAACAAAAAACTCCAATAATTTATTCAAGACATAGTCTCTCAGTGAACATCAGAGTAGGGCTTCCCTGATGGCCCAGTGGTTGAGAAACTGCCTGCCGATGCAGGGCACGCAGGTTTGCTCCCTGGTCCGTGAAGACCCCACACCCTGCAGAGCAGCTAGGCCCGGGCACCGTAACTACCGAGCCCACACATCCCAACCACTTACCTCCGACCCTGCAGCCTGTGCCCCCAATGCGAGGGGCCACCCCAACGAGCAGCCTCAAGTGCTGCAACTAGAGAGGAGCCTCCACTCACCGCGACTAGAGAAAGGTCCATACAGAGCAAAAAATAAGAGAGCTAAATAAATCTTCAACAACAACAACGGCAAAAACCGAGAGTAAAATGGTAATGTTATTCAACTAGTACCATCTTAAAATCCTATGCCTTTGCTAGTCATAAACAAACAAAAGCTGCTGGAAGTATTATTTGTTTCTCGATTGTCTCTAGACCAGTGACTCAATAAGAACTGAGGGAAAACAGAGAACGCAACACAAGACTGTCATCATGAAAGCTAGCACAGTTTCTAAAACACAGCTCACCTCTCCATCCATTCCACATATTGGCACACTTGAATTTATCCCTCAGTCATAGACCAGTGGTTCTTAAGTCTGGCCATACATTGGCTTTAAACATAATACCAGTGGCTGGGTCTTTTTATTTAATTTTTCTAGAAGCTCCCCAGGTGACAGTTCTAATTTGCAGTCAGGACTGAGAATTACTGCTACAGAACCTCACTCTTTGAATTAATGATTGACCTTAATGAACATCCTACAAGTTTTTAGTATACCAGGCATGATGCTACACTTCTAAAGCAATCAAAATAATTTAAATAATTAGCTTTTCAAAGGACAAAAAATACAAATAACCATCAAGTAGCAACCCTTCCAAACATTTTAAGCTGCTCACAAAATGAGATTCTTCGTCAATACTCATTTTGCATGTATCTACTACCCATTGATCATTCAGATCACTGATAATGAAAATTACAGGCCCTGAAAACATGCAAAGCTACTCGGGTTATCAGCAAATAATCAATAATGTAATCTCCAACAATCACAGCATTACTTTTATTGATCATCAAACTGCTCTCTGTGAGTTGCTAAAGCAAGCAAGAGGACATCTCTCCTTATCAGTGGGTTCCACATCTGTGGATTCCAGCAACTTGAGATTGAAAATATTTCACGGGTGGGGGAAGATCCAGAAATTCCAAAAAGCAAAACTTGAATTTGTCATGCACCTAAAAACTACTTACATAGCATTTGCATTGTACTAGGTATTGTAAATAATCTAGAGATGATTTAAATTATATGGGAGATGTATATAGCTTACATGAAAATACTATGCCATTTTACAGGACTCAAGCATCTGAGGGTCCTGAAATCAATCCCCTGCAGACACTGAAGGATGACTATATTTACTCTCTGAACAAAAATTCCTTATTAATAATCTGAACACTTGGCAATGATTTAAAACTATTCTCCACATTCCAGCCCCAAAGCTATTTTTTTCTCTGAAGCACTGGTATTTTTAAACAGTATAATCAGTCTTTAAAAGGCCAAACAAATTCATGAAAGGTAGAGCATTTCATGAAAATTTCAGCATTTCTATACTAAAGTTGGAAAAGTGAAAGTCGCTCAGTAGTGTCTGACTCTTTGTGACCCTGTGGACTGTACAGTCCATGGAATTCTCAAGTCCAGATGCTGGATTATGGGTGGCCTTTCCCTTCTCCAGGGGATCTTCCCAACCCAGGAGTCAAACCCAAGTCTCCCACATTGCAGACCGATTCTTTACCAGCTGAGCCACAAGGGAAGTCAAGAATACTGGAGTGGGGAGTGGGTAGCCTATCCCTTCTCCAGGGGATCTTCCCAACCCAGGAATTGAACAGGGGTCTCCTGTATTGCAAGCGGATTTTTTACCAACTGAGCTATGAGAGAAGCCCACTAAGGGTGGAAGTTTTGCACAAGGTTAGAAGCACTCCAGTGCCAGGCAACATTTCCGGTGTCTTAAGCTTCCTGGTCCGGAGAAGGCAATGGCAACCCACTCCAATACTCTTGCCTGGAAAATCCCATGGGCAGAGGAGCCTGGTGGGCTGCAGTCCATGGGGTCGCGAAGAGTCAGACACGACTGAGTGACTTCACTTTCACTTTTCACTTTCATGCATTGGAGAAGGAAATGGCAACCCACTCCAGTGTTCTTGCCTGGAGAATCCCAGGGATGGTGGAGCCTGGTGGGCTGCTGTCTATGGGGTCGCACAGAGTCGGATACAACTGAAGCGACTTAGCAGCAGCAGCAAGCTTCCTGGTTAGGATTGCTACAATGAATTCAGTGGTCAAATTGCTAAGGCTTCTAAGCCCATCCCATTATAACAAGCCAAGAATAGCCTTCATGCCTAATTTACAGTCCTAACTCTAAATCGAGTCTTAAAAATTGCACTTTTCTGATTTTGCTTTTCCTGCATCTTCGTAAGTGATGAAGCTGTCTCTCCTTTGCTAGAGGAAGTGAAGCAAGATTGAGCCAGGGCATTTTGTCTTCTTGCCTTTAAAGCTTAATTACGGTTATATTAATCAATACTCTCAAACACCTGAGCAAAACAACTGAATATCCAAAGTACAGCCCTATAGAACAGACTTGTGGACTCTGTGGGAGAAGGCGAGGGTGGGATGTTTCAAGAGAACAGCATCGAAACATGTATATTATCTAGGGTGAAACAGATCACCAGCCCAGGTTGGATGCATGAGACAAGTGCTCGGGCCTGGTGCACTGGGAAGACCCAGAGGGATCGGGTGGAGAGGGAGGTGGGAGGGGGGACTGGGATGGGGAATACATGTAAATCCATGGCTAATTCATTTCAATGTATGACAAAAACCACTGCAATGTTGTAAAGTAATTAGCCTCCAACTAATAAAAATAAATGGAAAAAAAAAAAAAACCAAAGTATATCCCTAGGCATGCAGGTAATCTCTAGGCAGGCATTACCCGATGGCAGCACATTTAATTGAATAGAAACTCCTATAGGAAAAGGATATTAAGTGCCAGAAAAACACTTCAATCAGCAAGTATAAAGCTTAGGAAAAAGCAGTGACCGTGAGGACTTGGGTAAGAACAACGCCATGTTTGGAAGCTCAAGGTAAAGCTTTCATTATCTAAATGTGATCCACTGAGCAGTTTAATTTCGCCAGGAACAATCAATTCTAAGTGTTCCCTCTGTGATCCTTTTCCTCACCATGCTCTCACCCCAAGGACCTCAGGGCTACAGAAACGGGGTTCTGAAGAAGAAATGCAGCAAGTTTCTCACAGGGTAGCTATTAGGGTCGACAGATCGAAAGTGCTATAAGCCTTTAGTGATTCAGGAGTCTAACAGGAATTTTTTAAAAATAATTCAGAGATTCTTCCATTTATAGAACATAACCTGAGACAAAATTCAAGCTGGGGTTCAGGAACTCCACTTTTTTTTTAGTAACAGCATCTCTCCTAAGGCAAACTTAACTCGAGATGAACTGGACGCATCTACAAGGCCTCAGAAGTGACTTTTCACTTTCACTACACGTGTCTATACACCACCATGCATTCCCAACACTTAACCAGAAGTTAATAATCAATGCTGAAGCTGAAACTCCAATACTTTGGCCACCTCATGCGGAGAGTTGACTCATTGGAAAAGACCCTGATGCTGGGAGGGATTGGAGGCAGGAGAAGGGGACGACAGAGGATGAGGTGGTTGGATGGCATCACCGACTCGATGGACATGAGTTTGAGTAAACTCCGGGAGCTGGTGATGGACAGGGAGGCCTGGCATGCTGCGATCATGGGGTCACAAAGAGTCGGAGATGACTGAGCAACTGAACTGAACTGAACTGAATAATCAACAGGGAGGTACACAACTTCTAAGAATTGGAGAAACAGTAAGGCTGACTGACATGCCAGCCACACATTTACCATCAGCCTCAGGAAATGGATAAAAATACACAGGCAAATAGAAAGCAAGTCTAAAGAAGGCCCCAGGAACTCAAAGCCCAACCCGGCTGAAAGGGAACAGAATAAAATACAGATCACAAACCTCAGAGGCAGGAGAGGAAGGCGGGACCCTTTGCATACTGACACCCAGAAATTTGCTAACACAAGGCAGCTAAGTCACAGAGAGAATGCTGCAGATTATCACACTACTTGTACCAACCCCTGTGATTCTTGTAAAGTTTCCCAGAATTTGGGAAGATGGCCAATTGGGGCTGGCAAGTTTGTGTATGTCTGAGGGAAGTACTAGACTTGGTTTGTTCCTTAAATACTTTGAAGGGGTGCTCTGGTGGCCTGGCCTCCATTATCAGGTCATTTGACATCTTTTTTGTTACTTTTCTCTGAAGCCTTGATTTGCATTTGTAACTTTTGATTTTAAAGCATCATTACTTTAAAATATTATTATTTTACACTACACAGCATCTTATCCTCATCTTATAAGTTTTTTTTCTAACCCATGCCTGTAATAAATGGACCAATGTAAGAAGTGAGGCTAAAAACCAAACTTTTGAGGAAAATTCAACTGAACTTTTAGTTCTAAGTAGGCATATAGCATAAAAGAAAGAGATATAACCTAGGTATTCACTGTGATACAAGAAGTCCCCCTACTGTAACAGAGTATTGGTCACAGTGTACACTGAAGCGTCAAAAAATGCATACCAAAATATATATAATACTCAAGCAGATGGTTTTTGTGGTAAAATCTCTTAGAGCTGGAAGATCTTCTACTTTGCATTTAATTTTTTCCCCTTTGGCCCTGCGGCATGCAGGATCTTAGTTCCCCGGCCAGGGATCAAACCTGTGTCCCCTGCAGTGGAAGCGTGGAGTCTTAACCACTGGGCCACCAAGGAATTCCTTTCCCCACTTTTTAGACATCTCATAGGAAAATTTTATCTCAGAAGCAAACAGTAATATGTAACAATGGCAAGGGAAAGAACCATTGGCTATTAGGGTGAAAAATACAAGAGACAAATTCTCAGCCAAAAATCTTTCTAGGTCACCAGAGAAGAATGCTTATTACAGTGTAAGAAGAGATAAACTTTGGCTAGAACAAAAAACATATTGTAAAAGAGGTGTCTGATGTCCCAAATAGAGTTTTATCTCCCATTTTAGTAACAGATTGTTATTATAAAAGTGATAATAAGTTTCCTAGAAAGATCTAGCAGTTCCCATATATGCTGGAGCATGTCCACTGAAACCAGTGAGTACATTCCTCTCCCCAACCCCGGGGCATTGTTAATAATCACACACAAAGCAAACTAGCTAGAAAAAAATGCCCAAGTTATAATTAGTTTAAATAGCACATCCAGGCTATAGCTTAAAAAAAAAAAGCTCCAACAAAAGAGGTAGGTAAAAAACAAGTTTCCATTGTGAAGCATCACTGAGTTGAATAACCAAAGAAAACAAAGCAGAAGGGGCCTTACACATGGTCGCCACTTCTTCCGTGACCATTTCCTACCCTTCCATTCAAGGACATCATGGCCCACTTCTTTGCTCAAATTACAATGTCCTAAAGAAAAATCTGCTCTTGAAAAAGGCATCCTCCCTAGAGGTGAAGGCTCTTAGGAGGGAACAGGAGAAGCAGTAAAGACATGACTCCAAGAAGTATTATTGATATCTGTATTTTCTTTAATGTGAGACCTGGGAAAAACTGAGCCTCAATTTCTTTATCAGTTAAAAAAAAAAGTAACGAAACTTAAATGACTGCCTATAGTAGCATTAACAAGACACCCAGAGATCACTTTAAAGGACTTGAAAGGCTATCCAGGTGAAAAAAGGATGGTGCTTGCTGATATTATCCAATTATGTGATTATTAAAACTCTAGGAACTGCTAGCACAGAACCAGGCAATGGCCTCACATAATTCAAGTGTACATATTTGATTTAAAGCAAGGAAGTTTCTGGCTCTACAGAAGAGGCATACCCAATTCTGATGCTACTCTTATTCAAGGAGGCAGGTTGAGTTATGGCCTATTGACTGAGAGCAAGCTCTTAGTGTTGAAAACACTATTCATGAAGAGGACCAGAGTTGACCAGGGAGGTTGACAAATGTATCTAGAAGCATGGGAGGGCTACTCAAAAAGTCCCCTGAGGTTGCTGTCCACAACATAGACCATTAGTCCTTTGAAACAGATGATCTGACACCATGGGAGTACAATTAAGAATTTATTTTTCTGTTTGTTGGCAAAGCACATGGTCATTTGGGAACTGTACTAGAATTATTTGGCTTCCTAGGTGGCTCAGTGGTAAAGAATCCACCTGCCAATGCAGGAGATGTAGGTTCGACACTTGGGTTGGGAAGATTCTCCTGGAAGGAAATGGCAAAGCCGCTTCAGTATTCTTGCCTGGAAAATTCCATGGACAGAGGAGCCTGGAGGGCTACAGTCCATGGGGCCACAAAGAGTCTGATGCAACTGAGCACGCACCCCACGCATGCACGCATGTACCCAGACACTGGAACATACACACTGGAATTATTTATATTGTCTCTAAATCTCACTTCTCTTCCAAGGTTTTAGATTAGTAACTGGTGTACAGTATAAACACTGGGTGCTGCTATAAACATAACAGGTTATCTATTTGTAATTATCCTTAAAACATGCTTAAAAGAGACATTAAAAATCAGCACTATGTTTGAAGTGTAATGTAAAACCTACAGAATACTGAAGCACAGAAAGAAGAACATATACAATATCTATTAGTTATTGTGTGTAGTAACATTGGTTTGGTTTGCAAAATTTTAATATTTGGCCTTTTAGTACTGCCAAGTAGGAACATAAAGATAGATTAACAAGAATATTAGATTAGCCTCCAACTAATAAAAATAAATGGAAAAAAAAGAATATTAGAAAACTCCATTCAATGTTTCACAAACTGCATTACATGGAATAAGTTAAGAATGAGGTTCCTTACGGAAGGTGGAAAGTTACTCCTGTAACCCCTCCTCCTGGCTGTTTCACAACAAATATTCACACAATAAATGCTTTAAAAAGTCTTACAGTAAAGAAGCCTCTATGTGTGTCAGTCAGCACTTCCCATAGAACTCTCCCCCCAATACCCCAAGGAAGATCCAATGACATTGGATTCTGTAAAACATGGTTCGGGCAATGCTACTCTAGTGTATTTGTTACCTTATCACGATCAGCTATACTGGCAAAGTATCCAAAGGTATAAGGTGAGATAATTGTTGAATTTGTGACAGTTTCACCCATGATCCCAGGTGTGTGCTTTTGCTTCTAAGGCTTAATTATGAGAAGCAAGAAACCAGGAGATCTTGGTTCTAATTGCCTTCTACTACAGACTTATGTGTTTGTGTCTCAGGAGAAGTCTTGGAATAGGTTTCTTTAGCAGTAACTTGGGGAGAGCTTGACTAAATAATCTGATCTCAAAGGCTGCAGGGGAATTGGAAGTCAGACCTTTCCAGCAATAAAATTTAAAATGTGGTTTTGGTTGCTGTGTTATTCACCACTTGTTTCAGCCTGGACCAAAAATCCAAATCCAAATAAACAAAAAAACCAACTGTTGAAAGGAGGGGGAGAGATGACCTGTTAGAGGATAAAGAATAATAATAAGCCAATATACATGAGAAGACAATATAGTCAGGATGAAATTTATTTGTAGGCTTCAAAGTAGACAAGAAAGGAGAAATAAAAGGAACATTATGAAAAGTTACAAACATCAGGGAAAAGCTTCAGGGTGCTAATTTCAGTACACTAGAAGGTACATTGGCTCTTTGGGGCTCTAAGGATACCCATTTAAAGTACCACAGTGCCAATTTATTTAATGGTGACATTTAGATGTGAAAAAATGAATGCCTCCTCAAATGTACCTGTTACCCAAGAGAATCACTTTCCTCTGCTAAAATGGAATGAAATTTATGTCCCACCACCCAAGGTACAAACCACTTCATGTTAAAACAGGTTAGGATTAACTGCGATAAGTGCAATTTAAAAAATAATGAGCCACATAGAATTACAAGTTTTACTTGTACAAAAGAATTTTGCTGTAAAATGAAACACAAGCACATGGATTTAAAACCACTTGAAAGAATTATTAAACCAGGCACATTCTAAATGTATGACTTCTCAAAAACAAACACTACTCACACCAAAGGTCATATACCTCTAAACCAGTTTTTTTCTTGATTTTTTACCAAGTATGACAAATAGTAGTTTGAAATTCTATTCAAATGTATGACTGAAAATAGCAATGGGATATTTCCAAAACACACATAGGGGGTATAGAGAACAATTATAAGAATTTACAGCCAACATTAAAATTACCTGGCAAGCTTTGAACAGGAAAAATGCTTTAAGCTAAATCATGAAACAGCACAGCAGTCACAGCATTAAGCGATTGAGTCAGTGGAACACAAGCAGATTAGTCATGACCAGTACTGGATAATTAAATGTTCGCAAAGACTCCATTCTCCTGATTGTGATGAAATTCACTCTAATTCATGCTTTCATTAAAAGCATGTGTGTATGCAAATATGTTAATATATTTGAGTTCATTCTTACTCTGTGAACTCAGATATGATATAAAACTTTCTAAATGTTGACAATCAGAAAATAACTACAGCATTAGTTAAGGGCAGAAAAATGGCAGAACCTGAAAGAATGGAGGAGGCCCTCAAAGGCTGGCAATTAAAGTGTATTTTCATTTTTAAGCATTATTAATGAGAGCCAATTTATGGTGGACTGATGACTATGAATGGGTAGGAATAATCTGAGTATTCCAACATATTCTGCTTACATCCCTAATCTGTTTTTAGCCATTAGCTACAGTTTTGTCCCAGACCAAAAGCAAGCAGGTACATCTGCTCTCTGGGAAGAAGCGCTAAGCTTAAAAAAATTAGCAACACAGAAAAATGAAAAGTAAAAGGGGACAAGTACAAATGTGTCAGGCCAAAAGAAAATTAGCTATGATGAGAGCATTCTGCTATAAGACAGCATGCGGCTTCCTCATCATTCCCAGCATGCAAAGTCGCTTCAGTTATGTCTGACCCTTTGCGACCTCATGGACTGTAGCCCACCAGGCTCCTCTGTCCATGGGATTCTCCAGGCAAGAATACTGGAATGGGTTGTCATTTCCTTCTCCAGGGGATCTTCCTCTGACCCAGGGATCGAACCTGCATCCCATGCATTTCCTGCATTGGCAGGCAAATTTTTTACCACTGCGTCACCTGGGAAGCTCACATACTACTCTTGATCTTAAGACACCTCCAAAGAAGAGTTTTTAAGCAACGTGTATATTTAGAAGGAAGACATTTGTTTAAATATCAGATTAGTCCTTTAGACTTCATCTTCTATCTTAAAAACAGAGGTAAGAGGAAAAGGTGGGATTCTCTAATACTTGCAAACCTTTCTTAGAAGGCAATGTAACACTGGACATAGATTTTATGGATTTAGAATCCAATTCAGTCAGTGTACCTTTGTGCCTCACTACAATTTTCATAATGTTGAGTAACAAAGTGATGAAGTATCAAAGAATGAGATATTCACTGCAAATAAGGGGCTGTTCATTCATGCATTTTAAAGATAAAGTCCTTCTTGGATGGCTAGATTTTAAAACAGATATGGAAAATATCTGTTGAGAATGTAAAGAAAATGGAATCTCCATAGTGGTAGAAATGTAAAATAGCTCAGCATTGGTGGAAAACATTTTGGTGGTTTATCAGAAAACTAAGCAAGTAATTACCATATGAGTCAGCAATTTTATTCCTACTTATACATCCAAAAGAACTAGAAACCGGGGTTCAAACAAAAACTTATGTATTAATATTCAGAGCAGCATTATTTACATAGCCAAAAGGAGGAAACGACCCAAATGTCCAACAACTGATAAATAGGTAAACAAAAGGGAATACTGTGGAATATTATTCAGCCATAAAAAGTGAAGTACTAATATATGCTACAATATGGGCAAACCTCAAACAAAACATTCTGTTAAATGAGAAGCTAGATACAAAAGGTTACATATTGTAGAATTTCATTTATATTAAATATTCAGAATAGGTAAATCTATTAAGACAGAAAGGAGACGGTGGTTTCCAGGAGCTTGGGAGGAAGTGGAAACAGGGAGTAACTACTTAATGGGTATAGAGTTTCCCTTGGAGTGATGAAAATGTCATGGACCACGATAGAGTTGATAGTTTCACAACATGTGAATCTACTAAATTCCACTGACTGAGTCACTTTAACATGGTTTATTTTATGCTATGTAAACTTCACCTCAAAAAAAAAAAAAAGTTAACACACTTACCTTAAAGCAGGTCACAAGGCTTGATATGGTTGATGCATCCGTTCAACTAGTGTTTATTAAGTTGATACTGTGTGCAAGACACTGGAGATAGGGTGATGAATAAACAGAAACAGTCCTTGCCTTCGTGGAGCTTAGAGTGTAGTAGGAGACAAGACACTGATCAAATACTTATCAAATCTGCTAAGTGCCAAGAATGACAACTGCAGAGTATTCTGAGAGCTGACCCAGCCACGACCACACAACAACCACACACAACACAGACCTGATCATATTGTTTCTCTAATCCCTGCTTTAATGTGTCTTCCACTGACATTAAAACTGAAAACTAAAATCCTTCTTCTGACCTGCAAGGTCTTGCACAGAATCAGGTCTCTTCCTCCCACTTTTCCAGTCTCTCCTGAAGTCTCTCCTCCCTGTTCACTCCGGTCTTCTTTCCATCCCTTGCAAGCTCCAGGCACCTTCTTGCCTGGGGCTTCTACTCTAGAGCTTTCCTCCACTAGAATACTCCTCCCTCTCCAGTTTATCTTCTGGCAATCACCTTTCAGATCTCTCAACTGTCACTTCCTCACTAAAGCCTTCCCTGATGGCAACACAAATCAAGAGAGACCAATGACCCATTCTCCAAAATCTGTGTCTGCTACAGGGAATTTACAATAAGCAAAGCAAGAAGAAAATCTCAATTCAACTTTTCAAAAAGTTATTAACTGCAAGACTCCCCCAAACTCTGCTCAAACATTCTTGTCAACAGTTACTCAAAGAAATCTTTTATGAATTGCTTGACTTTGCATAAAGTGCATTTTTTAACCTTTTGCTTAGTTTCAGTAAAAACAAGACAGTTATTGTGACAATAAGAACTTTGTAGAGTCCACTGATACTTTAACTCATTAAACATAATTTAATGCAACTGGCTATTGCAGTGCCTTCTTAATTGATTTACATATACTTCAGACCATTTTATCCTGAGCAGCATTCAGATTAATCATTTCCAGTTGATTAAACAGTTGATTAAAAATGGTGGTTATGGTCATTTCTATTAAATAAAAAAGTCAAGCATCAGTCCAGGAATATAATCATCAATATAATATTTTGTTTCTGTGAAGAAAATCAGATTAGATTTACATTACTTTGACATACATGAACACAACTTGCCACAGCGTACAAGGACAAGTTGACAAGGTTTTCAGGAAAAGCTACCACCCAGCTAGTGTGCACTATGGAAAGAGGCTAGGACCAGGGCAAACACAATTCAAATCATCCAATCACACACTGTTCTCTTTTAAGTCTATCTCATTTTATAATCATAAGCTGGGGCAAGGTATTTTTTGTGGCACGAATTTCTCCGCAAGCAGAGAGGAGCAATATCACTGACCTATAGAAAGTTTCACACAAAAAAGACTGTGCTAGGGAATTCCCTGGCAGTCCAGTGGTTAGGACTCAGCACTTTCACTGCTGTGGCCTGGGGTTCAATCCCTGGTTGGGAACTAAGATCCTGCAAGCCATGCAGTGCAGCCAAAAAACACTGCTAAAGCTGTCAAAGGACATTTAAACAATATAACATTATCCCTGTGCTTTCTGGAAGTGAAAATAAATTGCATTTTTAAAATAACATCTCAATGATTAACAGACATTATTTGTACACACATTTGACATAACAATTAGTAATGATGCTTGCACAAAGCATTTACTAACAAAATGAGTAAAACAACAGCATGCAATCAGTACTACTATTTCTTGGATCATAACTTCCAGTCTTAAAGAGCACTATTGGGAAATCAACACGAAATTGAAATACCCCACTCCAAGCAGTTTTCACTCATACTGCTAAACGTTTAAAAGTTCAAAATGCCAGTTCAAGACTTATGACTAATCCCTACTGTGATCAAGTAGTTGCTCGGGCACAGTTATTCTAGATAGAGTTTCAGATTAATGCACGTCCAAGCCTTGGGTGATTCTGGCCTCTTTCTAATCCAGAATATGACCCAAATCATTTAAAAATCTACTGGGTATGTCACATGTGGCATGCTCCAAAGCTAGAATGTGGATATACTGACAAGAAAACTTACTTTCTTGGAGCTCTGTGCCTCATTCACTTAGTATACATTTAGGACTTACTTCCTCGATGAAGATAAGCAATACCTAAGTGTGTGTCTGGAGTTGCAAAGAGTTGGATATGACTAAGCATGCACACACTTATACAAGTGTATGTCATAACAAGATGAAGAATTCTGTAGATGGATGGAAGGACGAATGGATGGAGTGGCAGAAGGTGTATGGACAAACAGATATGGCACACTCACTTGATTAAACCAGCATGGCTCCAAAATCAGAGTATTGTCTATAGCCATTTGAGATCACCAAGGATCATTAAGTGATGACCTGAGATGAGAATACTTTGATCAAGGCTAGTAGCTCACAGTTTAACTGTCTTGCAAATATCTTCTAATGGGTATATTTTTAATACTCAAAAATCAAGAGGCATTCTGCCATTCGCTATTCTAATGGCCTTCTTTCAGAGAGCCTGGCAATTACCAGGCTGTTTCAAAGGGGTCATACAAGATATGGTAAGGAAGAGAAGCCTATCAGCTCAATACATCAGTTCTGGAGCCAGATGTCTGGGTTTAAATCCTGGTTCTGACACTTACTACACCTAAGAGATCTTGGCCAATTTCCTTAACCGTATTGTGTCTGTTTCCCTATCTGCATAAATGAGGATGATATCAATGACTTAGAAGGCAGTTGTGAGATATTGCCTTCATACAGTAAGTGCTGAAAAAATGTCAGCTGCTTTTATATAGCACAGTGAAGTAGCTAATTTCTTCGCTGCCACTATCTAGTAGCTTCCAACCCAGATTTTTTAAAAATGTGTAAAAAAATGCAACCTTAATGCAAATAATTGAAATACACCTGTAGGGTTATTACTCTTGAAACACAGTGCCACAGATAAAATCTATGTGAACATTTTCTTGACTAGAATAAAAACAGAAAGATACAATCTCCATGAAACTGAAAAAGAGAGAAAGGAAGCATGCCTGCAAAACCCTAATGATCATGAGCATTTCTTTAAATGAACTACTGCCCAGATTTCCTACTAACTACTGATCAGGGCTTCCCTGGTGGCTCAGATGGTAAAGAATCCACCTGCAATGGGAGACCTGGGTTTGATCCCTGGGTTGGGAAGATCCCTTGGAGGAGGGCATGGCAACCCACTCCAGTATTCTTGCCTGGAGAATCCCCATGGACAGAGGAGCCTGGCGGGCTGCAGTCCATGGGGTCGCAAAGAGTTGGACATGACTGAGTGACTAAGCACACAGCACTGACCAGATACTATCTAATCAGTACATGAGATAAGACAGAATAGGTCACTATGACTTTACTCAGGACTTCAACATACTTCATTCAAAATACTTGCAAAAAAGAATCTAAAGTCAACTTCAGATGAGTTCTCAAAGATTACAGCACCCTAACTTGATTAAACGGGCCTGACTCAACTTCAGGGTTGGAATTTGGGGAGTATCAGCAAGTGGAGGCTCTGGGTTAGGCACCAGGTGGGAGGCAGAAATAGCTACCATGTGAAACCACATGGACGCAGCCATGAGAAGGCACTGGCTCAGCTCTGCCACACGTGCAATGCTGAGGAGGCCGGAACCCGGAGGGAGCGGTAAGCGTGCGCACAGGCAGGCAGCACCCTAACTAAAGGGGACAAGCAGCTCTGGACAAAGAGAGGGTAGCAGGTTTAGATCTGGAGATAGCTGGTCTCTACCTTATCAATCATGCTTATGCTTGCCAAATATTGTCCCATTTGTTTTTCATATGTTTGAAATTATTTGTTTTAGGAATAATTAAAGTTTAAGAAAGACACTCCCTCAGCAAAAGTTGACCATGACAGAGTTTGCTAAGACCGTTCTCTGACAATCTCCATCATGTAAATTTCATTATGAATCTTTCTATTTTAATGTGATCCTCCAGAAGAAAGTTTGCCTACACATTTATACTTAAAGGTTTAGAGGAAAGGGCCACACACTGATTGACCTTAAGAAATAGTAACTCTTGCAAAAAACACAGATAACCTCTACCTATTAACTGGTATGTAACAAACTGGAGTAAGATTTGCTAAGGGTTTCCATTTTACTAATGTCCCTTTGTGGCCTCCCAGGTGGCTCAGTGTTAAAGAATCTGCCTGCCAATGCAGGAGACATGGATCAACCCCTGGGTCGGGAAGATTCCCTGAAGGAGGGCATGGCAACCCACTCCAGTATTCTTGCCTGGAGAGTCCCCATGGACAGAGGAGCCTGGCGGCCTACAGTCCATAGGGTCACAAAGAGTCAGACAAGACTGAGCAACTGAACAACAAATTTGCTTCCAGTAAACACTTGATTTCCTTCTTAAATAATCCACTCACCCAACTCCAGACCCCTGAAAAAAAAAATTCCTAACAGCTAAATTGTAAGATTTTGTGGTGTCAGTGACTATAAATCTCAGTAATAATCACCTCTGGACTGGGCTTAGTAGGCTGGAGTCTGATTGTCAAGATTAAAGAGCTAATCAAAACTGGCTTTGTAAATGTTTAAGTAAGGTTGCATTATATCTGTGGCATAATGCAATCCACCATGTCACTCCTAAGATTTACTTTTTGACACCTTTTTTCATTATAAATAAATTACTAGATATATTATTTAGGTGAATAAACACCCAAACACCCAGTTACTATTGTGAAAGTAGAAATCGGGCTCTAATGGTGACCATAAAATACAATGAAGAAATTCCTTCATTCACTCCTGGGAATAAACATTAAAAAATTTTTAAAGACTAACTATGTGAGTTGACTGATGTATTAAGGAACTTTAACGTGATAATCATTTCTCAGTGTATGCATGCATGCACGTGTGTGCGCTCAGTTGTGTCTGACTCTTTGCGACCCCAAGGACTGTAGCCTGCCAGGCTCTTCTGCGCATGGAATTTTTTCAGGGAAGAATACTGGAGCTGGTTGCCATCTCCTTCTCCATTCTCAATGCATACGTATGTCAAATCATTATGCTGTACACTTTAAACTTACACAATGTTGTATGTTAATTATACCTTGATATTGCTGAAAAAGACCCAAAATAGAAAAAAAAACAGATAAGTATATTATAACTAAGGATTTAGGCTGCACTTCTAAAACAACATGCTCATTGTTATAGCTTCTATTTTGCACAATGTTGAGTCACATTAGTTAAAATAATCTTTGTAGTTTGGCGTGGGAAGCACATAACCTAGAACTCTAGTCAGGTTCAGACCCAGACAGCATCTGCAGAGGGAAAGAATTGGTGGGAGCAATTTCCAGGTATATCTGTGACACTCTGAATACTCTTTTCCAGCAGATATTTACAAAAAAAAAAAAGGGGGAAGGGGATCCCAAATCTAATCATTTCCACCCATGACTCTCATCCAACTTCCTCACTTCATCCTGATCCTCATACTGCTCTGTGCTTCTTTCATCACCCCACATTCACGATACCAGTTCCCCTTCCCTCTCTTGCTCCTAACTCAATGGTTAAACTCTGCCCTGCAGAATGTGCCATCCTCGTTAACCAAACTCTTTACATCCTTAACATCAACAAATGTTCCCTACAAATAATTGCCTTCCCTAAGCCTTGAAAGTGAAAGTCGTTCAGTCATGTCCAACTCTTTGTAACCCCATGGACTATACAGTCCTCCAGGCCAGAATACTGGAGTGGGTAGCTGTTCCCTTCTCCAGGGGATCTTCCCAACCCAGGGATCGAACCCAGGTCTCCCTCACTGCAGGCGGATTCTTTACCAGCTGAGCCACAAGGGAAGCCCTAAGCCTTATCTCTCTTCTGATATTCTTCCCCAGAGAGGTGAGGGGTCAGTCTCCTCTTGCCTCTCCACTGCTTGTGCAGTCCATGAATACAATCTCCTGAAAAGCATGTCCTCCTTTTGGGGTCATACGATCTAGAGACACAAGCTTTTACCCCCTCCTCCTCATGGACAGCATGTCTCCTGGACATTTCCCCTTACTCATTTGTGTCACTGGAGGCCTTTCCATCCCATCTCCTACCATCATTCTGTGAAATTTTAATGTCTGTGTGACAACCAACTCCATACCCCTGTTTCATAATTTTTGGACATCGTTATCTCAAGTGACCATTTACTAACCTTCATTATCTCTACCAAACAGCTCTCTGGTCACTTATTGACATCAACAGCAGACTTTGAAATTTAGCTTTAAGTCCTATGCCCTATGTTTCCTCTTACCACTGCACTTGGAAATATCATCATCCATACAGACAACTCATCCAGAAACCTACCTACACTGTCAAGTCTCAGAACTCTTTTGCTCTAAGGATCTTCACCTTTGCTCTACTTTAGCCAATTGCTCTAGGCTGACAGACTGGGATTTATTAATATCATCTACTGCTTCATCTCTGACACCTTGAAGGAAAAAAGCGTGCTCTCGTAGTCTTTTAGCTCTTTAAAACCTCTGGTCTCCTGACCCCGCCTTCAGTTTCTCAAATTCTTTACCTTCACTTTTTCTATAAAGTGTTCACTCATGGAACCTATTTCTCACCAGCTCCCTCAACTTCTTCCCAACTAGGCTTTCTGCAATAGACCTACATTAAATCCTAATTCCAGGACCAGTCTCAGAGATCGCTGTCTTCATTCCTGCATGAACAAAGCTAAGAAGAGTTTTGTTAAAAATCACACTAATGTGAAGTTCATGCCATTACAAAATCTTCAGTGCCACTCCATAAACGTCCTACTTGTTCTCACTGATTGCACTCTCCACTTATCCTAAGTGCCTATTTGAAAGCTTCATGACTCTCAAGTCCCATACCACACTCCTCTATATGGGTGACCTTGCTCCTACATCTGCTGGGCACTTCTTCATACTTCTCTGTTGTGTGTGAGCATCAGGTCTCGCCCTCCAGTTTCAGAAGAGGGGTTTCTTTTCCTGTTCCTGACTGATAAAGAGCTTTCACCTATGCTCCTGATCTCTATCTGCCCATCTTTTTGCACCAATAATTACTCCATCTCCCTTATACTATGAACCATTTTATTTCCACTATCTCCCCCGGGTTTTTTAACTTTAATGTTTAGTTTAAGTCCTTATTTTCTTAAACACACATACTTTTCTTGACAATGGATCCTCTTCCAGCCTCTCTCTCCTTCCCAGTATAAAATAAAGTACAGTATAAAGTAAAGTTCTTTTAGGGCAAGGATTTGGGTTTTTGTTGTTGTTGTTGTTTTGTTCCCTGGTACACCACTAACCTAGAGCAGGGAATGGCACACAGTAGGAGCTCAATAATTAGTTGCTGAAAAATGAGTCGCCATCTCAGCAGAATACAATCAGTATGTCTCCTTCCTGACCTCCTCTTTACTCTTCCAGCCCTTTCTCTGTAGGCTGGTTCCTGCCCCTACTCCCACAGGTCTAACCTGCCAGATCAAATGGACAGTTTCTAACTTAACCTCTCTCTAGCACTAACACTAAGAACCATCTTCTCTGCTTCCATGACATCACACCTCCTCTTATGTCTCCAGATACTCCTTTTGAGCTTCCTTTGCCAAATCTGCTCGTCCTATTTCCCTATATTCAGTCCTCAGCTCTCTGTCCTTCACCACTCCTCATGGCATGCTCTCCCTGGGTAACCTAATCCATAGGCATGGCTTTAATGACCATCTATATGATGACACCCGAAAAGTATATATCTCTAGCCCCAGACTTCTCTTCTGCGCTCTACACATGATAACACTGAGGGCTCGGGTTCCAAAGAACAATGTTAAATTCTTTACATATATTTATCCATTTTCTACTCACAACCAGCTCATTAGAAAGGTACTGTTATTACCGCCTTGCACAGATGAGGAGGCCGAGGCACAGAAAGGAGAGCAACTTACTCAAGGCCACACAGCCAGCTAGTAAGCGACAGAGCTTAACAGTGATATGAACACCTTTCTTTTTCTTAAATAACAGCTTTATTTCTATATAATCTACATGCCATAGATTTCACTCATTTAACAATAGTTTTTATTATGTTCATGGTGCTGTGCAAACACCACCACAATCTAATTTTAGAACATTTTCATCACCCCAAAAAAGGTGATCAAAGAAATGTGGTACCCACTAGTAGTTATTGATATCAGCAGTTTTAAACTTTGATTTTAGGAACTGAAACCTTCTGAGAAGTACATTTTCAAAAGAAGCAATTATAATGTGTGAAGTCAGTTAAGACAAAATGGTTTCTTTAAGTGTACATATATTATTTTTTATAATACAAAAGATTCTCTTTTGTGTGTTTAAAAAAGGAGTTTTCTACCAGGACTAGATTTACCGATATGGTACAAGAAATTCAAACAAGAAAGAGCTAAATATTCCTACAACCAGACAAATATTACAGCCTTACTGTGTTATCAGAAGGAAGACACAGTAAATTCTCACCGGAAGAACAGTAAAAAGGAGAATATCTTTAGGAGACTATATAAAGAATGACCTCTTTTTACCTACACAACTTATATATAATAACCATGTGTCTAATTACATGAACAATGAAACCAATTGTATGAAGCCAGAAGAATATATAAATGGAAATTATCAATGGCATCTATGGCACAAATGAAGAGAAACTGCTTAACAGAAGAAAATGTAAAAGGCTTTTTAAAACAGAAAAGTTCATTAGACTTTTAATGACTATAATTAGAGAAGGTATTTCCATGCTGCTCCAGGTGGAGTGACACAGCGAGAGTTAAACTGCAGCACTGAAGCCAGCTTTCCTTGTCCAATAACTGCAAAGCACTACTGAGTTATTTTCAATCTAATTTGACATTTGAAGACTTGGGATAGACCAGGAAAGAAAAATTAAATCAATTTATATGCTATACGTGATAGGAGGGAAGAATCACCAGTGAAGAAAAGCATCAGTAGCCAATTTTAAGAAACAGAAGTCTTTCAAATGGCTTGCTACAAGCTCTTCCCTCTCATACATACTGCACCTAAATTGAGGTTTGAAATGTGTTACTTCAAAACATATCAGAGGCAGATCCCATAGCTCCTAATAACCCTGAAACCATCACTGGTGTGAAAAGCTCTTTATTTCCATCTGGGATAAAGGTTTGAACTCATCTCTTGGGGCTGCGAAGACTCTGTTCAATTCATACATCATCAATCAAGCACCTACTATGCCCCAGACTCTATCTATCCTTGGCGCTGGCAAGCAGATGTAATCCTTTGCTTCACAGTTAAGTGTAGGTGTGCGAGGTGGGGGGGGGGGCGCAAAATATGAGACTATGATAGTAGTACAACCTGGATTTAACCAGACTATTCTGTTTTTAGACCAAGTATTCCAAACTTTTATTCTAAACAACATGGTGAGTTCAGCTGAAAAACCATGTGGGTCATGGCAAGGAGAAAGAGAACAGTTTCAAAGGTCTGAGAAGCATAAAGATATTCTTTCACTCACTTGTTCATTCCACAAATATTTTGCAAGGACTGATGATGAAGCTGAAGCCCCAATACTTTGGCCACCTGATGTGAGGAGCCGACTCGCTGGGAAAGATTGAGGGCAGGGGAAGGGGGCGACAGAGATGGTTGGATGGCATCATCGACTCAACAGACATGAGTTTGACAAACTCCAGGAGATAGTGAAGGACAGGGAAGCCTGGTGTGCTGCAGTCCATGGGGTTGCAAAGAGTTGGACACAACTGAGCAACTGAACAACAACCTACTATGTCAGGCTCAGAAGCTAAAAAGAATCTGCTCAATCTCCAAAAAGAGGTTTTGGTTTAGTGAGCACAGAAAATGGACATTGACATTGCATGCTGACAACTGGAGATCATTGTTGCTGTTGTTAATAACTATGTAGGATTTACCACGTGCCAGGTATCTTTCAAAGCATTTCATGTGTATTAAGACATTCACTTCTGAAAACAACCTGATGAAGTAAGCAGCTTTTAGTTTTCCCATTTTACAGATGAGGAAACTGAACAAGATTATATGACTTAGTCTAGGTCAGGTGGACTTCCCTGTCCCTGGTGGCTCAGACGGTAAAGCGTCTGCCTACAATGTGGGAGACCCGGGTTCAATCCCTGGGTCAGGAAGATCTCCTGAAGAAGGAAATGGCAACCCACTCCAGTATTCTTGCCTGGAAAATCCCATGGATGGAGGAGCCTGGTAGGCTACAGTCCATGGGGTCGCAAAGAGTCGGATACGACTGAGCAACTTCACTTTCACTTGGGCTTCCCTTGTAGCTCAGTCAGTAAAGAGTCTGCCTGCAATGCAGGAGACTTGGGTTCAATCTCTGGATCAGGAAGATCCTCTGGAGAAGGAAATGGCAACCCACTTCAGTATTCTTGCCCTGGAGAATCCCATGGACAGAGGAGCCTGGCGGACTACAGTCCATGGGGTTGCAAAGAGTTGGACACAACTGAGCAACTAAGAGCACAAACAGATGAGCGACTTTCACTTCACTAGGTCAGGTGGCTAAAAAGGAACAGAGCCAAGATTTGCATACTGACTGACCTTCAAGCTTGCATCCTTAATCCCAATGCCATACTATCTTAAATAAATGTAAAGATGAAGATTATGTAATCCTGGATAATAATCCTCACAGCAGAGCTTTGAAGTAGGTTTTATCATCCCCACTTTAGAGAGGAGGAAACTGAAGGACAGAGAGGAGAACTAAATCACTGGAAGTCCTCCAGCTAAGCAGCAGAGCCAGAATACAAATACACATCAGCCATAAATCTCTTTATAGATCAGAAACGTTAGCTCTAATCTCACTTTACACTGGGAAAGTAAACCACTATGTATACACTTCTTCCAGAGTAGCAGTATCATACTGAAATATACTCCAGTTCTTAAAATGCCTTAGGCACAGGGTACCTTGGGGAGCAACTTCAGCAGCATCCGTGTCTGAATTAAACAGTTACCACAGAAAATAATAATTCTTGAGGACTAGCAATTTGCATTGCACTTTGATTTGTTTTGATAAGAGCAGAACCACCCCCGAGGAGAAGACAAATAGGACATAGGACTGACATTACAGTTTTGTTGGTAGTAGAGTTGGGTCTGATACAATTACACACTGTGCCACACAGAGAATTGTTCAGGGAGAAATTTTGTTACTTGTGGAATTTAATTCCAAAATGATTTTATCTATTAAGTCTACCACATAGGAAAATGCATTTGTTTGCATCATTCTTGAGAAGCATATTAAATAGCACTCATCAGAGCCACACAGCAGCCTGAGTCACATGCAAATACTAAGATGCTCTATTTAAATGTAAACAACTGACACTACATACAAATACTGCTTCTGAGTTAGAAGAGAAACTAGAAAAAATTTATTAATGGAAAATGCAACATTTCCAAAAAGTCTGAAGCCTTAAGAAAAAAACATTCTTCAAAGTGTTTTTTAAGAAAAAATATTAGCAAAAAGAGCATTTTAGAATAATTGAAGCATATGTAATCGTGTTAAGGATTCTTTACATATCTAAAATAATTTCCAATTTATAATACATAAAAATGAATCACAGTGTATGTGTAACGTAAATGTTAAACTATAGTTTTACAACTATTAAATTTAATCTGCTCTTCAAATACAGGACTTCTTTCTTACCTACGAATCATACTACAAGTTTCTTAACTTTAAGAAATCCAAGGTTGTTTTAACACTATGCCAATTTTTGAAAAGTAGCTAAAACTTCCCTAAAGAACAAATTATCAACATTTGAGATGAACAATAATGGTATGATTTCTTATCCACGTGTGTGACTGACACAGATAGTAGGGGGGAGTCAAGAAGACCTTGGGTCAAAACCCCAGCCCTGCTGTTTACTAGCAAGGTATGCTGTATTTGGCAAATAAACTACAATGTGCCTCAGTGGAGCCATACTATATTCCTATAAGGATTAAACAAAATAACATATATATAGTGCCTAACATAGTTGGAACTCAGTAAGTGTTAATTTCCATCACCACCACCCACGCCTCCATTTTCTGAAAAGAGTAAGGAACAAATATTAAATACTACTTTTGCCAGATGGAGCTTAGTACACATACAGTTTCACTTTCCAAGATACAAAAATGAGTGGTTTTCTGCCTTTCTGCATCAGATTTTGGGAAAGTGACTAAGATGCCAACCCTATGTAGATGTCAGTCTTCATAAGCCTAGTCCAATTTCCTTCCTGGCTGCAAAAGATGAAGGGCTCTGAAACTGATGAAAATGAAACAAGGAGGTAAAAAGGATGTCAATAGAGACAGATCTACTAGACCAAGAGCAGCCTTAAACTCTATGATAGTAACAATATTCCTCAAAAACTGAAATCTGCATGGGCTTACTGCTCTATTAAAGGTCGAAATCCCAAAGTTCCCATTTTTGTCTAAAATGTTTATGGTTTTCCTTTAGATATTCACATATCTAATTTAAACAAGCTGTTGTAATATTTATTAAAATTCCAAAACACTAATATAAAGACAGAACAATACTGTTGAAAAATCTGTTTTAATTCCATTCACACATGCATTTCACAAAGATTTGATTCTTTCAAGCAATAACACACTAAGTTCTGGAAATGCAGATACTGAGCACCTTTTCATGTGCTTATTAGCCAGATGTATATATTCTTTGGAGAAATGTCTATTAATATCCTTTGCCCAAAATGTTGAAAAGGTAAGTCAATATTGCTAATTACTGGAGAATGCAAATCAAAATGCAAAGGTGGAGGTATTACCTCCACACCCACCAGGGTTCACTGGTGGCTCGGTGGTAAAGAACCTGCTTGCCAATGAAGAAGACACTGGTTCGATCCCTGGTCCAGGAAGATCCCATGACTCAGGGCAACTAAGCCCATGCGCCACAACTATTGAGCCTGTGCTCTAGAGCCCAGGAGCCACAACTACTGAAGCCCATGCACCCTAGAGCCCATGCTCCACAACAAGAGAAAACACTGCAATGAGAAGCCCTCATACCACAACTAGAGACTAGCCCCAGCTTACTGCAACTAGAGAAAAAAGCCTGTGCAGCCAAAAATAAAATAAATAAATAAATAAAATTATTAAAAAAAAAAAAAACTTGTGTGATCTGAGACAGGCTGGGACCTGGGACCCTTTGCTGCAGTGCTGCAATGCTTGCACCTGTACATACTGCTCCTTGAACAACAAAACACACAGAAACTGAATGAGACTAAAAGTACTGCATGCATGCACACCTGGGGCAAATTCTGGACTCCAAAGATACAAAGAGACAAAAAAAACAAAAAGTTCAACTGCCACTTTTGAAGAGCCTGGAGCAAAAACAGGGTACTGAGCGTGCCCGCTGTACACAGCACCATCTAAGTCACCCCTCTAGTCTGACCCCTGGACATACCCCTACCCTCACTCCATATAAGGTCACAAGCTAGTCCTCTCTCAGGCAGAGGGCAAGCAACAGGGAACCTGTTTGTTGTTGCTGTAGCAGGGCCCCAATAAAGTTTTGCCTGAATTTCTTGTCTGGCCTCTGATCAATTTCTGTTGATTTGGGAAGGCCAAGAACTCTGGTCCGTAACAATTTTACAAATAAGAGTAAATAAAAATATAGAAAGATGCTTATTAACAGCATTGTTTAAAAGAGTAAAAAAAATTAAAAATTAAATAATCCAAATATCCATCAGGAAGGGACTGTTTAAATTAACTGTGAAATATCCAAACAATGGACTCTTGTGCAACTGTCAAAATACAGCAGTAGCTCAGTATGTACCAATGTGAAATTATCTCTAACATACGTCAAGTAAAAAAAACAAATTAAATAATATGATATATTGTATGATATACAATCATGATCCATAGGGAAGAGTGATACTTATAAAAAGCACCCTCTTGATTAAGAACTGTAAGAAAATAATTACTTGAAAAGTCATGATATTGGTTATTTTGGAAGGAGGAAAGTATCATGATCTATCTGGATGGAGATTTTAAATATTCTTGCCCTGTAGTATCGTGTGTGTGCTCAGTTGTGTCTGACTCCCTGCAACCCCATGGACTGTAGCCCACCAGACTCTTCTGTCCATGGGATTTCCCAGGCAAGAAATACTGAGGGTGGGTTGCCATTTCCCTCTCCAGGGGATCTTGCTGACCCAGGGATCAAACCCATGTCTCTTGTGTCTCTTGCATTGGCAGGCAGTTTCTTTACCACTAGCGCCACCTGAGAAGCCCAGCTTTCTATTTGTCCTATTAATTTTTGAGAGTGATATTGAAACTCCAACTAAAAATTAATTTATCTACTTAAAAAATAATTGTAATATATAGTGGAACTATATGTAACTTTGCTCTGTATTTTCCAAGTTTCCTGTAAATGTGTTATCATACTTTCATAATTTAAAAAAAGAAAAAAAGGAGATGTGTATACACATACATAAAGGAGAAGCTCTTTAGTGAAATCAATGATTCAGCAGTGAAAGACAGACGTAAATGGCTAATATCCCAAGTGAACTATTCCACTAAAAGGGAAGAAAAGATATGTAAGGCAATGGCTGTTGTGTCAAGGAGCTCCCCAACCTGATCAACAAAAGCCAAAGGAGGGGACTGTAGCATGCAGCCACGTTACATTCACGTGTCTGGGGCATATTAGGTATATGTAACCTACAGAAGAATTATAATAGAAATGTGAAGGTGAGAGAGATGGGCCAATAGAAAGAGAAGAAAGGTATTCCCTACTAGGTCAGAGCACAGTGGCGGAGTAAGCGATTTTACTTATGTAAAAGCCAAAATGAACTGTTCTTACTTGAGAAGAGCTGGATACCAGCAACTGTGTGAGAGATTAATTACAGAATGGGCCAGAGAAGCCCATGCCCCTAGAGAACAGGCCCTCACAAACTTTTAAAATATGCACCTAGAAATATTAAGATTTTTACCCTTATACCCTAGCTTCTTTAACTATGAAAAAGTGAAAGTGAGTTACTCAGTCATGTCCGACTCTTGGTGACCCCATGGACTGTAGCCCACCAGGCTCCTCTGTCTATGGGATTCTCCAGGCAAGAATACTGGAGTGGGTTGCCATTCCCTTTTCCAGGGCATCTTCCGACCCAGGGATCAAACCTAGGTCTCCCACATTGCAGGCAGACTCTTTACTGACTAAGCCACCAGGGAAATCACTCTTTAACTATATAATAATAATAAAACCTAGCTACCATTTATTGAACAAATACTCTATGTCAGGCACAGTCCAAGCCCTCAGCATATCCACTTGGTGGAATCCTCACAGTGAGCCCAGGATGTAGGTGCCAATATTCATCCCTTTCTTACAAATAAAGAAACATGCGTCCTTTCAAGTGGCACCTATGGAGAAACAAGACATGAGGGAGAATGCAGAGGACAGAACTGGGCCTGGGCACAAAGGAGTGCCTGCCTCATACATAGTCCAACCCAGGTCACCAGGGCAAAACATTACATAGGGATTAGGAGCTAAAACTTCCATTGCTGATAAAGAGTGATTTTTGAGACCTTATCCTTGGCATGTCTACCTCCTCTGGCAACATGTGGCAGAGGCAGGCAGTTGGTAGTGATACTGAGATTTGGGATCCTGGCCAGCTCCCTGTTTCCTTTCATCAGAAATATGGCCAACATCTGGCAGCTTCAGCAAATGTCAAAATGAATGAGTCTCCACTAATTCATATGTTACAAACTGGATTGTCAAAATTGGTCCAGTTCCATGACGGAATTATAGTTCAGCTACACCGAACACTAAATACCTATGAGCCATTAGGTGGGCCTTTTAAATCTCTTTGTTCTATGGAAATTTCTATTCTGGTAGCAGTTGTAAGAGACTTGATCTTTATCATACTCTTCCTGGCAGCAGTAAAATTCCATTTCCATCAACTCGGTTTCCTCTCCGGAAAGAAATCTCTCAGGAAATACTCAAAACATTGTTTTTAACAAAGTTCTCAAATATGAATCACTTTCAACTGCCAGGAAAAAAACCCGCCCCCACTGTTTTGCATCATAATATACTTTCCCTAAAATGACAGTTTTTGGGCAAGACATACTTATTTGACTCGGCTCAAGCAGTTCACTCTGCCTCATCTATCTTCTCCCTTAAATCTGCTTGTCCAAGTCCTACCAACTCATTCATTGCTTCAAAAGATTATTTCTTGAGCAACTAGTTTTTCAGATGGCAGGGGTTCAAGTAAGTGTATCAGAAATTAACAAGGCAGAGATTTGGGAATGATCACTGTAGACAGTGGGCCCATCATCTGACATGCTGAGAATTTCTTTCAAGGAAAAGTTTCCTAGAAGAGAAAACATTTAAAGTTGGTCTTTTAAATACAGGCAGGAGGAATTCAACGCAAGAGGAAAGGTATTTACAGAGCCTAAGAGGAAGGCCTCCAACAACAGGGAGCACAATTGAGCAGCTACCTCAGAAATTCATCCTAATGTTTGTGCCAAAGGCGCACTTCCAATGGGTTGCACCTGACCAATGACTGAGCACAGCAGGGGCAGGACTGTACTGACCTTCGGACTTTGGGACTCCCCAAAGGCTTTTCTGAACCTCCCTTCAATTGTACAGCAGTCTAGAGAGCTTCCACCCATGCTACTCTGTCTCGTCCTCACTAGGGGTCAGACTGGCATCATGGGCACAACCACCCTTCCCATCCCCTCATTCTGCCACATCTCTCACACAGGCAGTTGGTTATAAAATCCTTGCCTGTTTCATCCTAAATTTCTCCTTCTAAGAGGTTAGTTTTCAGACTAACATACCATTCTAGATAGAGGGCTCAGCATGAGTAAACACCAAGAGGCATGAAAAATCAAGGTGTGCTTTGAGCACCTAAAAATATTAAGATCTTACCATCACACCGTTGCTTCTTCTATTGTATCAGTTCAGTTCAGTTCAGTCGCTCAGTCATGTCCGACTCTTTGTGACCCCATGAATCGCAGCATGCCAGGCCTCCCTGTCCATCACCAACTCCCGGAGTTTACTCAAACTCATGCCCATCGAGTCGGTGATGCCATCCAGCCATCTCATCCTCTGTCATCCCCTTCTCCTCCTGCCCCCAATCCCTCCCAGCATCAGGGTCTTTTCCAACACCCAGCATCAGGGTTTTTTTATTGTATAATAATAATATGCTATGCCAGGCACAGTCTAAGCCCTCAGAAGGCATTCTGGTTGAATCCTCACAGCAAGCCCAGGATGGAGATGCTGATATCGATCCCCCTATTACAAATGAAGAAACCCGTGTCCCTTCAAGTGACACCTATGGAGAAACAAGACATGAGTGAGAATGCAGACGACAGAACTGGGTCTGGGCACAAAGCTCGCCTGCCTCATCACAGTCCAAGCCAGGCCACCAGGGTACTGAGATGTGGGATGCTGGCCAGATGAGTGGGCGTGGAGGGAGAAGCTGGAAAAAGAAGAGGCGGCCTTTTCTGTCCTCTGAGAAGCCCGGATCTGGGCCCCCGAGAAGGGGAGCGTCGGAAGGTTCTAAGCACGTAAAGGACACGTGCTTTTCACAGCGCCCCCTGCCGGCAGGCTGGCGAGCGGGCTGCAGGGAGCGAAATGGGGTCCTGTCTCTGTTCCCTTCTTGTCTGCTGGCTTGTCAGCTCTAAAGACTACAATACTATTCTTTGGTTGGTTTCGCCTTAATCTTCATGTCCCTGTAATGATTAGAAAAGTATTTAACACGAAGTCAAACTCAAGAGGCTACACCAAATCTACCGGGCTGGGCCACACCTCACTGTGTTGTGCTTAGTCGCTCAGTCGTGTCCAACTCTTTGCGACCCCATGGACTATAGCCCACCAGGCTCCTCTGCCCATGGGATTCTCCAGGCAAGAATACTGGAGTGGGTAGCCATGCCCTCCTCCAGGGGATCTTCCCGACCTAGGGATCAAACCTGGGTTTCCCACATTGCAGGCAGATTCTTTATGGTCTGAGCCACCAGGGAGGGCCCTCACCTCACAGCCCAACATTTTAATTAAAACCATCCCCAAAGTTTAATAACCAGCCTTTGAACATTCCTCCTTGGACACTGGAAGTCTCTAACCAGTCTAGAAAGGGAAAGTTACACATAGGAAACACAGGAGGTCTTCTCCAACTATCTCCACGAAACTCCTTGTTTCATGAACTCTCTCTGAACCTGACATCAGTCACATTTGTTGATCCTAATTGTGGGGACAAAGGTAGTCGTCAAACATTTAGTTTTCAAATGGTTTACTAGGTCAATAAAGTTTAGAGAGTCAGATCAGGCTTAAGGCCTAGAGGTCTTATGCAAAGAACACTGGACAAACATCAAAATTGGGTTCTGGGTACTGGTGCAATATCCAAAGGTGATCTTTGGGAAAACATATCCCTTAGGTCAATTTTTTCATCATAAAGTAGAAATAAGACCCAGTGTACTTAAGGTGTAACTTAAAGGCACAGGTGCTTTGACAATATGTAATATGTAAAATATTATGTATCATGTAAATATGTAATATGACAATACAGTAATATGTAAAACACCTCATTTTCACTTAAAAATTTGTTAAGAGGATAGATATCAAGAGTTCTTAACACATACATACAAATAAACATAAGGCAGGAGGAGACTTTCTTGGAGGTGATGGATATGTATATTATCCTGATTGTACGGATATGTTTAAATCCATAAAATTGTATACATTAAAAATGGGCAGTGGCACTCTGTATAACAACCACACCTCAATAAAGGTGTTTTTTAAAAAAAAGAGGACTACTGACTGCCAATCCTGATTTGCAATAACACCAAGGGATGGTATGATATTATCCCCCAAATTCTCAAAATACAATTGATTTTCCTTTCCTTTCGTCTGTCAAACAGCATTTTCAGTTGGAAGGAAATTACTGCTAGGAAATCAAAGAATAATGAGAATCAATTCCCAAAAGGCTATGGATTGGTGATGCTAGAGCCAAAAACCCTCCTTAGGTTCTGAGCAGTAGAAAGCTCACTGGATGACAGCCTATGTCCTTTCTCAAGAGTCAGCCTTTTACTCACTGCTACCTCCTGACCTGACTGACGAAACACAGAAGCTGTTGGGCTCTACTTGTGATAACCAAAATAACCTTACCAAAAAAAGGAATCATTACCTCCAAACAGCCTGAAGTGGTTTGTGTCAGAGAAGAGAGTTTTGATGACTCAGAAACCGTCAGATCTGTATGAGCGAAGGGACTCAAGCTGGCTATCACTGGTTGGCTGCTCATGTAAAATAAAAGTGGTCTCTCCGGTCCTCGGGGCCGAGACAACCACTTCCAGATCACATGTACAGACACACATGCACGCAATCATTTCTAGAGCCCAAAGCATTCAGCAGGAGGTTTTAAATCAAACTTGCAAACTGATTTAGTAAAGCGAGTATTGTTTTGACTTAGGATGTGGATAAAAAGTAGAGGAAACCAAGTCCATTCTTAAAAGAAAAAAAAAAAAGACTTGCTCTAGGCTATTTTGGCAAAAGAATTAAACTACATAAATCATTTTCCAAAACCAAATTATTTCCAGTTATAAGGTATGTTTAATGGTAGGAAATCAGTAATGAGGATAGTAATGGACACCATCATATTGAGCATATTCTATGTGGCTGGCACTTTATTCTTCATAACAACCCAGGTTAACAGTCTACAATTCAAATAATAATAATAAAAAAAAGAGTCTCAGAGATACAAATGTGCCACAAATCAAATAAATGACAGAGATATGATGCAAACCAAGAAATCTAAAAAGTCCAGGTTTTTAGATGGCAATGAAAGGTAGTGGAACATTTCTCCCTTTCCTAATCTCAATTAGTCTCTCCTCCACCATCCTCCCTGCAGTCTTCTACCCAGTACCTGGTTTCCTGCCCGGGCTGTCCCCTGCCACATGCAGGCACTCATTTCTAGGGAGAGGTATTAAAATGTAACGGGCTTATCATGGGTTTTTACCAAACAAACCAGTACTTAAGTTCTGAGAGTGCCATCGACCAGCTCCAAGACTTCAGTGGTACGAATTGCTTGTTGGACCTCAATTTCCAATTAAGATTAAATTAACATACACATTGCCTAGTATTAACACATAGACACTCATTATTGTTGCCTTTCCCCTCACTCCCTTTGCCGAAAGACCAAATAAAGATGAAGAACAGCACTCTACATGCATTGTATCATAGGTAAGGTTAGCAAGGATGGAAGTGGTCCTAGTAACCTATATAATGCTCATATGTTCAGGAATTGCCAACAACTATGCAGCATCTAGCCATGATTTTTATCCATAAAGTATAAGAGAATAATATACTATAGTCATTTGGGATTTGGTCTACACATGCGAGGTTGGTTCATAATTCTTAACTTAATGCCATTCACAGAAAACACAATTATCTAAGTAGAAAATCCAAAATAATCCATAAAAAAATTAGCAGATCTAATAAGTGACTTTACCAAGGATGGAAAACATTAAGACCACTACACAAACATGAACTGTATGTTTAGATACATTAATGAACAAATAGGAGGCTGAAATTTGGATAAGCACCATTTGCAACAGAACCAATAAATACACAATACTCAGGAACCAATCTAACAAAGTATTGTAAGGTTTATATGTTGAAAATTACCAAAAACAGACAAAAAAACAATGATGAGAGAAATCAAACACATAAGTAACTGGAGAGACACAGTGTGTTCATGGATTAGAGGACTCAACATCATCAATACCGCAATTCTCTTCCAAATGAATTTACAGATTCCATTCATCCCTAATTCAGCATTCAAGTCAATGCTCAATAAAATCTAAGCCAACTTCTTCTTGAGAAATTTACAAGATAATTCTAAAATTTATATGGAAAAACAATCTAGGATAACCAAGACAATTTAGAAAAAGAGCTGAAGGATTCAAAACAATTGATTTTGAGACTTACTATAAAGGTACACTATTCAAGACAGTGTGATACTAGTAAAAAGATAAACACATAGATCAATGGAATAGAAACTGATCCACACATATATAGGCATACCCTGGAGAATACTGTGGGTTTGGTTCCAGACCAGTGCAAAAAAGAAAATATTGTAATTAAGTGAGTCACACAAATTTCTTGGTTTCCCAGTTCATATATAAGAGTTAAATTTACAGTATACTATAGTCTACTAAGTATACAATAGCATTATGTCTAAAAAATAAAAATGTACATACCTTGAAAAATAAATAAATAAAAATAAAAAATATTTTTATTGCAAAAAATACGAACCATCAACTTAGCCTTCAGCAAGTTGTAATCTTTTTGCTGGTGGAGCATTTGAAATATGATGAAAATTACCAAGATGTGGAACAGAGACACAAAGGGAGCAAATGCTGCTGGAAAAAAATGGAGCTGACAGATTTGCCTGATGCAGGGTTGCCACAAAACTTCAATTTGTAAAAAAAATGCAGTATCTGCAAAGTTCAATAAAGGAATGTACAAAAAAACGAGGTATGCTTATATACGGTGAACTGATTTTTGATGAAGATGTCAACTTAATTCAACAGACAAAGGACAGTCTTTTTGTCTTTCAACAAATGATGGTGAAACAATGGGACATATCAAGATTTTTAAAAAAGAACCTCAAGCCAAACTTCACTCTATACATCCAATTTGAAATGGATCATAGACTGAAACATAAAACCGAATGCTACAAAATGTTTAGAATAAAATAGAAGTAAATCTTCATGATCCTAGGTCTAGTAACTATTTCTTATATAGGACAGAAGTAGCATGAACCATAAAAGATTGATCAACTGAAGTTCATAAAAACTTAAACATTTTGTTCTTTAAATAGTAAGAAAATTAAAAAGAAAAAAAATAAAGACAAGCCACAGACTGGAATTTTTAAAAAATGGCACAGTCACTTTGAAAAACAGAGTTCAACACACATCGTAAGATCCAGCCATCCCACTCTTTGGTATTTACCTAAGAGAAATAAAAATATATGTCTACACAAAAGCTAAACTACAAATGTTTACAGCCACTTTATTCATAATCACTGCAAACTTCAAACTATCCAAATGGCCATCAACTGGTGAAAGGATAAACAGATTGTTGTACACTCATATAGAATGTGATAGAAGGCAGAAAACTACTGATAAATTCAATGACATGGATGACTCTCAAAAGCATTATACTAAGCAAAATAAGCCAGACTTGAAAGACTATATACTTTGATTCCACTTAAATGAGGTTCTGGAAATGACAAAACTATTGCGACAGAAATCAGAGCAGTGGTTGCCAAGGTTGGCAATATAGAGAGGAGACTGACTACAAAGAAGCATGAGGGAACACTTTCGGTGATAGAAAAGTCTATTATCTTGACTTCAGTGGTGGCCCTGAGCTACATAATTTTGTCAAATTTCATATGCCTGAAAGTGAAAGTCGCTCAGTTGTGTCCGACTCTTTGCGACCCCATGGACTATAGCCTGCCAGGCTCCTCTGTCCATGGAATTCTCCAGGCAAGAATACTGGAGTGGGTAGCCATTCCCTTCTCCAGGGGATCTTCCCAACCCAGGGATCGAACCCAGGTCTCCTGCATTGCAGGTGGATTCTTTACCATCTGAGCCACCAGGGAAGCCCTGTACATGCCTAAAAAGGGTGAATCTTACTTTATGTAAATTATATCACAATAAACCTAAAAGAAAAAGGTATACTATCTCAGAAATGGCTATTTCAGGCAGAGATCTACATCTAATAGAACTAAAAGTGCTGGGTTTTGACTAAAAGTTTAAGATCCACAATTAAAGAAGAGGAAGATAAGGAGGACAAAGTTCATGACAGTTTTGTGTGTCTTTCACTGCTCACTGATATAATTATGTACAAAGGGGGCTCTAGTAGGAAGGTGCTAAATGTGTAATTTAGGAACAAAATACTCCATTTGCTACTTATTTGAAACACATCAACTTAAAATGATAAATGGCCATTAGCTGTCCTCACCAATTGCTTGAGTTTGTAGATGACTCTTCAAAGGATTGCTTAACAAGACAGGAACTTGTTCAAGTACTAATTCTCCTCACTTTACAAATGTTCTGATTTATCAAACAGGAATGAAGCCATTTTCATTTTGTACAATTTCTTTCTCTTGATTAGAGTTTTGAAGAGACACAGCTTACCTTGGCAGCAGAGGCTGCCAGGTGGGAGAAGGTAGAGTTGTCCATCATTCCCCCCACCCCTGAAGGGTCTTTCTCCCTGTTGGGCAGGCTGTTTGGTGATAGATTCCTGGGTTGGGAAGACCCTGTGGAGGAGGACACAGCAACCCACTCCAGTATTCTTGCCTGCAGAATTCCATGGACAGAGAAGCCTGGCAGGCTACAGTCCATGGGGCTGCAAAGAGTCAGACACAACTGAGCAACTAAGCACTTGGTGATAGTTGCAGGCAGGTGTTTGGTTGTGGCTAAGCCAGTGAGCATGGTCATAGGTTGGCAGGGAGCTATAGTCAAAATTGTGGTAGGAGTCTTTTTAAGTAGCACTCACAGTGCTCCAAGGGAGACCTAAAGTGGAAAACAGACACCACAGAAAACTTGTACTCATTTCTTTACTTAGCCATTCACCCAACAAGTATTTATTGACTGCCCATTCTGGGCCAGTCTCTGTTAAGGCTAAAGACAGAGATAACTGCCTGGTCTAGAGCAGTTTACAATCTTTGGGCGGCAGGGGTGGAGTGCATAAGGTGTAATAGCAGCCAAAAGGTCAAAGTACAACTTAATGGAAAAGGGCAGAATTGTGATTTACTCCTCCCTGTGTACCATTTTCCATCAGGCTTTTACAGTGCCCTGGAGTTTATGGTGAAGATAGACTGGCAGTCATTCTAAGTAGCAGGAACAACATATATGAGAAGTGCAAACATGATGTAGCCAGGAAACTGCACGAAATTTGGGAGCACTGAGAGCCTGATGAAAAATGGTGTGTATGAGACTGGAGAGATAGGCATGAACCAGAAGGCTTTATAAGCTGTGCTCAAGAATCAGATGTCTGTTCCTGGGTGACACAACGGGGGGGGGGGGGGGACTATTAACAAGGACGTAACAAACCAAGATTTGCATTTAGAAAGATGATCTCAAGGGCAAGTCAAGGATAGACAGAGGCAGAAAGGAGATTTCTCTCTTCACTGAGCAACTGAAAAAGTGGTAGCCAGAAAGCTGATGTTAACTGGAGCAACAGAAAGAGCCTCTCCAGAACCAACCTTCAGTCATGCAGGAGAAATGACCCCTCCCCACCCCCCCACTGCAGGTCTCTAGTTAGCAATCATGATTGTTTATTTCTCTATTTGCTCTAGAGTAGCAGCTCCCTAAGGACAGGAATGGTGACAAACACAGACACACACACACCTGCAACGCCTGCCTAAAGGTAGACCTTCAGTAACTGTGATGACTGAATAAATCAATGAATGAATCGATAGTTTTGGGCCCAAGAAACCTGTTGAGAGCTGTCAGAAACATAATTGATGAGTTATTTTACCATCACATAGAAAGTTGAACTGGATGTCTCTGAAAGTCTCTTCCAACACAAAGATTTTATGATTTGAGGCCACTTCCTGTGAAGGTAACAAGTGATACATGAGATTTGTTCTAAAGAAAGACAAAAAAAGTGATCCAATAAAAATGACAAAGGGTGGGTTTATGGTATCAGGGAAAAAACCAAGTAAAGCAGCTAAAAGCTGATCGATTTTTACAAAGAGAATGGGAAATGCTGTGGTCATAATTAAGCTTCTAAAGGCAGGCAGTACGGTAGATTAGGCTCCATCATCCCTCCATACTGGAGGGAAGGTGCTTGGAGATGGACTCAGAAGCAAGCTCTAGGAGGAAATGCAAGCAGGCAAGAGTGTCTGATTGGAAAAGGAGAGTGGGCAGCACCAAACAGAGGTCCAGATAGGTAGGTGATCAGTGAGTAAGCATCAGGATTCTCAGCAAGGAGAAAGCAGACAATACGATAACAGGTAAACCTGGTAAAAAGCAATTGGGTCAGTGAGCATCTTCGTCAACAATGGGCAGCAGAGCCTCAGACATCAGCACGGATCCAGGCAGAGTTCAAGTCCCTGAGAGGCGTGGCTAAAAGAAAGCATGTTTCTACCCTTAGAGCAACTAAGGTACCAACCACTGTACCCAGATAAGGACTTCACTGAGGGGCCCAGGTTCTGCGCGAAAGTACAGAATACAAGGCCAGTCTCACAAGGAACTAAGCAAGAGCAGCCTTACAAAAACATAAGCACATACAGTCAGAATGGCATTAGCAGACATGCTGATCTGCTGAGGTTTCCAAATTTTCTCCAATTCGGGACAGCCTGGGGCCCAAAGCCTCATTCAGGGCTGACCTGCCCCAACTCTGTCCTCTGGAGAGCAGTGAAGATGTGGAAGTCAACAGGCCCTCATAGCCCTCCTGACAAGACAGTCCAAGGCAAGGCCATGAGCAGAGGAGACTGGCAATGAAAGAGAAATAGCAAATCTGTAACACGGGAAGGACCAAGGAAGAGGACTATGGAATTCAGTGTACAGTGATCTCTGTTCACCCACCACCATGTTCTCTACCTACCACCACTTCCCTAGTCCAGAATATACATCTTAAAAAGCTCTACAGCTCATATGTATTACCTAGAAATGTATTTCTCCTAATGCACTGCCTCATATCATACCATGGAATTGGGCGGACAGCCCATATTGCTACTTTTGTTTCCCATTCTGAACAACAAACTTATAAGGGGGTATAAGCAATGCTCTGGCCTATCCACTCCCACTATGTGGATGAAAATCTGAGGGCCACCAAGGGGAGACACAGAAAAAAAACTACCCCTCAAACTACACAAGTAGTGGCAGAGCCAGCGATAACACCCAGATGTCTCTGCTCCTTTCGTGTTTGCAGTGTCATCAACTCTGGTAGAGATGTTCGTTATTAGGAAGCAAAGTTGAGTTAAATGCCTTCATTCCTAATTTTAAGCCCTTCCCACTGAGCTCACACACAGCCCAACAGAAAATCTCTTTCCATTTGCACAGATACACGTTGGTTAATACATGACAGAATGGAAATCCACTAGAGGTCATACAATTTAGATTATTCAACTCCAAAGCAACACAAAGCCTCAAGCAACACCATCTGATTCTAAGGTCTTGCTGCTGTGGAGAATTAATCAAATTCATCCTAGAGGCTCATCTGCTGCATGCTCATTCCTTGATATCAAAACTCCCTAACAAATTTCAACACAAGATGCTCTGGTGACTTCTCTTCCTAGTAGTTTCTGATCAGAATCCATCACCGTGACTAGCATTTGAGGAATGTAACTAAGCAGGAGGTTGCTTGATCCCTAATATCTATATAATCCTATGTACTTAAACAAAATCTGGGAAGATAGATAGAAAGGGTCTCATTTCCACTGTTACTTCTGAATATGAAATGAGTGAAAAGAGAAGAAAGTCTAACTTAAACTGGTAAATCATGAATAATTGAGATGTCATAATATTTGAAGAGTGTGGTTTAAATTATTTAACAATATTCATCAGTGGTCAAACAGAATTTTGTTGAAAAACTCAGTATATTTAGAAAAGCTAAACAAATATACACCGTACACCAACAACTTGACCTTAACCAACTTTTGTTACCTACAAGGTGCTGGCTATGCCTTAAATAAGGTTCATTTCTCCAATCCATAGAGTGGGCCTTGGGGGAAAAAACCCTAAAATTTACCTAAAACCATGTTTTCTTTAACTCAAAGTAACATCTGTTATGGAAAAGGCAATGGCACCCCACTCCAGTACTCTTGCCTGGAAAATCCCATGGACAGAGGAGCCTGGTAGGCTGCAGTCCATGGGGTCGCACAGAGTCGGACACAACTGAGCGACTTCACTTTCACTTTTCACTTTCATGCACTGGAGAAGGAAATGGCAACCCACTCCAGTGTTCTTGCCTGGAGAATCCCAGGGACAGAGGAGCCTGGTGGGCTGCCATCTATGGGGTCGCACAGAGTCAGACACAATTGAAGCAACTTAGCAGCAGCAGCAACATCTGTTGAATGAATAAATGAAACAAAACATATCCCCCTCCAGAATCACAGAGGTAGAAAAACCAGTAAAAATCTCTTTTAAAAAAAACTTCACAGTGAAGAAACCTGACAAATGCTACCCCAGCCAAGTGATCAATTAACATCATCAGTGAAGTCATGTTGACACTATGCATGGCGGATAAGATGTGATGAGGACCGCCCTTCACTTTTTCAGTCTTCCAAAAAAGCCATAATCTGCACCTCATCTTGAGAAAAACATCAGACAAATCTTATTTGAGGGATCTTCTACAAAATCCCTGTGTGGTATTCCTCAAGACAGTCAATGTCATCAAAACCAAGAAAAGGGTGAGAAACTGTCACAGCCAAGAGGAGTCTAAGGAGACAGGATGACTAATTTTGGTATGGTATCCTAGGTGGGGTCCTAGAACAGAAAAAAGAACATTAGGGAAAAAGCGAAGACACATGAATAAAGTGTGGACTTCAGTTAGTAATAACGTAACAGTATCGGTTCATTAATTGTGACAAATGTTACCATTACTAATATAAGATAATAATAAGGGTGAACTCTGTACCATCTTTGCAAATTTCCTATAAATCTGAAACTATGCTAAAATGAAAAGTTTACTTTAAAAACGTTTAAAACAAATTCTAAAAATAAGTGGGATTTTTCCATACTTATTTGTACAGATACAAATATATATGAGATATTAGACAGTAACATTAAGAAATTAAGAGTCTAAACCTAAATATTCTTTAACTCTTTTGGGTGGTGGAGCATGTCTCTCAAGTGGATGGAGACCTTAGACCTTATTAGTCAAAACTTGGGTTAATAAATGTACACAGGTAAAAATTCCCCAATTTTTCCCATCTGCCTTGCAACAGATGTATTATCTTCAGTTATCTGAAATATATCTAATTATAATGAGGCATGTGGCTTGCCATTTTCTCTACCGAAGAGTCAACCTAGAAGCCAAAACCACTAATAATATACTCAAGGCTAATTTCAGCAAAAAGTTTATTGTTTACTTTCTATGTGCCTTTCACTCTGGAACAATCTTTCTGAGAAGTGCTTTAAGTGTATTTTAGGAGCCAAGGACATGAATTAGGGGTGCGGTGAGGAAAAGAGTAAGTGGGGCTGCTGGAGACAATGTTCCCATGGAGCTAACCCTGGTTATCAGTCTCTGAGCAAGGACTGTCACTTGCTTTAATTTCTTCTCCCTCATCCTTCACTCCCTTCAAATATGGTGATTTCTAGGAATGAACCTTCTTTATGACATATGCTGTATATTATTTGGTTTGAAGAAGCCTTGAGTTTGTGAAGTAAAGCAATGCTCTTTTTCAAAGCTCTCAGTTCTTAAAATATCAGAACTTGCAAAAAGCACATGCAGGGTTGTCATTATCCCTTCAGATCAATAGCTCAGTCACTGCGATGAGATATTAAAAAAGGAGTTAGGAAGACAAGCAAATCTTTTGGGCTGCATCTATTCTGGCAGAAGAAGCACAGTGGAGAGGCACCAACATATTAAAAACCATTTTAGCAAGTGAGTTCTTGCCAAGCAAAAGAAAATCCTGGGCCACTTTATCTACCCAAATGTTTTCATAGAGGTTTTAGCTAGCAGGCAATTAAATTCTAGGAGCAGCTACAGGCAAACAGATGCTTGGAGGCTAAGGGAAAAGAATACATGTGGGCAACAGCTGGACACAGGAGTATTTGCAAAACCACCTTAGGTTCCCCTAACTTCCGCAGAACGAATATTCACTAAAATAGCCACTTTACTTTTGAATTCCCTCATCAACTGAAATACATTTCACAATTATAAGCATTTGAAACATGTAAATCACATATACCTTTCTCCTGATGAAAGTAAAACTTAAGACACCAAAAAAAAAAAAAAAAACAATGGCAAAGGCACCACTCAGTGACAAAGATGTTACTTGTTTCAAAAGAAACAAGCTCTTGAGACTTCCCTAGTAGTCCAGTGGTTAAGACTCTGAGCTCCCAAAGCAGGGGGCAGAGGTTCGATCCCTGGTCAGAGAAATAAAATCCCACATTCCTCATGTGGTATGGCCAAAATAAATAAAAGCAAAGCACTCCAATGCTAGAATCATGAGCATTATCAGTTCTACAATCATTTCCTGGAATTGCAGGGCACTAGATAAAAGTTAGATTCAGGCTGGTGAAGTCTGAAAAATACTATGCAATTTCTAAAGTCCAGGTTTGGGCTGATTGATCAGGCAGACCTTGTTTACATTTCAGTTGATGTCTTGAGACATCAGTTGATAAAACGGGGGCTGGCATAGGGTGGAAGCTGAAAAGTGGTTTATTAACATCTGCTATTGATTAGAAACAATGTACCTAATTTCAAAAGTAGGTTTAAGCTGCACTTCATATTTTACTTAGCCACAATCAACCTTCAGTCAGTATCTTTATAGAACCTTGGTTCTCAAACATTATTCAGCATCAGCATCACCTGGAGGGCATGTTACACCAGACTGTCAGGCCCCACCCTCAGAGTATCTGATACAGTATGTCAGAATCAGAAGCCTGAGGCTCTGTATTTCTAAAAGCTTCCAGGTGTGTTGATGCTTATCTTTTGTAAACATTCCAACAACTTTAAAAAGCCTAGGAGTGGGGCTTTCCTGGTGGTCTGGTGGTTAAGAATCTGCCTTGCAATGTAGGGGACAAGGGTTCCAGCCTTGGTCAGAGAACTAAAGATCCCATATGCCATGGGGCAACTAACCCTGCACAGTCTGGAGCCCATGTGCCCCAACTGAAGAGTCCTTTCAGAACAGACTTTTGGATTCTGTGGGAGAAGGCGAGGGTGGGATGTTTCAAGAGAACAGCATCGAAACATGTATATTATCTATGGTGAAACAGATCACCAGCCCAGGTTGGGTGCATGAGACAAGTGCTTGGGCCTGGTGCACTGGGAAGACCCAGAGGGATCGGGTAGAGAGGGAGGTGGGAGGGGGGATCGGGATGGGGAATACATGTAAATCCATGGCTGATTCATGTCAATGTATGACAAAAACCACTACAATATTGTAAAGTAATTAGCCTCCAACTAATAAAAATAAATGAAAAAAAAAACCTTTTAAATCTTGTTCTAGGAAGGAACAAGATTTAAAATTCTGTGGAAAATTTTTAAAAAGATGGGAAGCACAGACCACCGTACCTGACTCCTGAGAAACCTGTCAAGAAGCAACAGTTAGAACTGGACATGGAACAATGGACTGGTTCAAAATTGGGAAAGGAGTATGTCAAGGCTGTATACTGTCACCCTGCTTATTTAACTTCTATGCAGAGTACATCATGCAAAATGCCAGGCTGGATGAAGCACAAGCTGAATTGTGCTTATGCACAATCAAGATTGCTGGGAGAAATATAAATAATCTCAGATATGCAGATGACACCACTCTTACAGCAGAAAGCAAAGAGGAACTAAAGAGCTTCTTGATGAAAGTGAAAGAGGAGAGTGAAAAGCTGGCTTAAAACTCAACATTCAGAAAACTAAGATCATGGCATCTGGTCCCATCACTTCATGGCAAATAGATAGGGAAACAATGGAAACAGTGACAGACTTTAAATTTTCTTGGGCTCCAAAATCACTGTGGATGGTGACTGCAGCCATGAAATTAAAAGACACTTGCTCCTTGGAAGAAAAGCTATGACCAACCTAGACAGCATATTAAAAAGCAGAGACATTACTTTGCCAGCAAAGGTCCATCTAGTCAAAGCTATGGTTTTTCCAGTAGTCATGTATGGATGTGAGAGTTGGACTACAAAGAAAGCTGAGCACCAAAGAATTGATGCTTTTGAACTGTGGTGTTGGAGAAGACTCTTGAGAGTCCCTTGGACTGCAAGGAGATCAAACCAGTCCATCCTAAAGGAAATCAGTCCTGAATATTCATTGGAAGGGCTGATGCTGAAACTCCAATACTTTGACCACCTGATGTGAAGAGCTGACTCATTAGAAAAGACCCTGATGCTGGAAAAGATTGAGGGCAGGAGGAGAAGGGACGACAGAGGATGAGATGGTTGGATGGCATCACCAACTCAGTGGACATGAGTTTGAGCAAGTTCCAGGAGATGGTGATGGACAGGGAAGCCTGGCATGCTGCAGTCCATGGGGTCACAAAGAGTCAGACATGACTGAGCAACTAAACAACAACCACAAAGCCAGGAGGCAGCTACAACTAGCTCCAAGATTCATAATGAATTACAATTTCAGGAAGACCTAAGTAAGAGAAGTACAAGGTGCTATGAGACCCTGTTGAGATGGGTAATCTGACTTAGCAAGGGTCAGTGAAGGTTTCCTTAAGGATGCCTTGAGTTTAGTAATGAAGGAACAGAAATGGGGCCCTTGGGGGAGGATTCCACACTGTGGGAGCAGTGTGCAGGAGGAGGGCAGGGCTCCAAGGGAAGGCCAGTGTGACTGCAGTGTACAAGGCAACGGGCAAAGGTCAGGGATGTTATGCACAGGCAGGCAGAGCCTGGTGCGCACAAGAAGCTGAAATCTTGCTGTGTTGAGGGGAGCCACTAGGGATTCAGAGTGTGAAACTGACTTAAACTAATGTTATGTTTTAAAAAGTCAGCTGAGCTGCTCTGCAGAGATGGATTAAGCATGGCAAGAGGGGATCCTCAAAATATTCAGGGGGAATAATCTTGGGGATTTGGTGAGGCACTAGGTAAGCTGAAGTGAGGGAGAGGAGGAAAGATTCAAGGGTAACTTCCAAGACTATAAAACGCTGTTAAGTGATTAGCAGTGCTTATCCAGTCTAACTGAAGTTTTTCTCTGTCGTGTAGCATGACAGGCAAAAAAAAAAATGTATTTTATCTGTGCCTAGAAAAGGACTGGACTCACAAAAACACTTAAAACAGTAGGAGAACACATCAAATGCTTCCCTTTTCCAAGAAGAGAAAATTCCTTTTGAGAGCATTACATATTTAGCTCAAAGTTAACCTTACTGTCTCCTTTCATGACCATGGAAGCAAAGACTGTCAGGGTCATTATCTCATTCTGCGGTCTGTGAACTACAAAAGCATTTTATTTTTACCTTTCTTGTGGCATCTATCACTTTCTGCCTTGTATGTTCATTATGTATCTGTGTATCTTATCTCCTTTCCTAAACTGTAAATTCTCTAATGAAAGATAATGATTAAGCCCAGGACCGCCTATGGGAGTATTGGAGGTGGAAAGGGCATTAGAGAAAGAAATAGGCAGAAAATTCTTTTCTTTTGTCTCACTAACCCAATGAGTTGTCATTAAAAAAAAAAATGATGTAGAAGTAGGAAAAGGTGCTTATTATGTATTTTACATTGACATATAACCTAAAGCAGCACTCAAATATAATTAAAGAAAATAATGAAGTATTGGAAACTATCGATTTCTCTAATTGGAAAGGCAACTAGGCAAGATTTTGGATGAATTAAGTGTGAACACGAAAATACTTCCATTCTTTTTAACCACATTCTTAAAACTGCATTGACAGGGGTTGACTGAAATTAGCCAGAGTTCTACAGCAGACTCAAATCATCAAAAATTGCTACACTTAGGGAGAAAAAAAACAATTACCCTCCCCTGCCCCACCCTGAACTGAGCACTACAGAGGGTTTCTTGGTCCCTTCTTTCTCAGGGAGCTAAGCCTACCATTAAAGATCTAAGTAAAAAATAAATCTCTCAGACAGATGCCCCAGTCCAGGTCCTAGTATGATAATTCATCGATTCATTGTTTAAGGCTTTCTTCTATTGCTCACTCTCAGTGAAACTGTAGTATTTATAAGATGCCTTTCCCACTAACCTAAATACTTTCAGATAAGGTCCAAGATTCAGGCATGTAAAAGCCTACCCTGCATATGGCAACCTCAGCACAACTCAGAATGGTATTTCTTGCTCAAAGACTTCAGAGCTTTAAGCAAATGACACCTTCCCAATGAGGGCTTCCTTTGTTGCTCTATTAAAAAATTGCAACCTCTACCACCTGATACTTCCTACCCTTTACCACTCATCTCTAGCATACAAGATATTACATTTATCTTGTTTATTATGTCTCCCTGTCTACTGGTTGTCCCCCTAAATCTGCTCTTCCTTTTTTCCCTGAGCACCTGGCTTTCCAGCTATAAACTACATTTTCCTGTCTCTCAAAGGCATGTGTTTAACAGTGATGTGTACGATTTCCTGGTCATTTTCCTAAAGAAGCTTGACCTGGACCCCTCTTTCCCTCTAGCTGGCTAGAACTTGAAAACCAAATGCTGAGGAAGGCAGAACTGCCCCACTACCACGGGACCCTAGATGTGTGTACATGCTCAGTTGTGTCTGACTCTTTTGTGACCCCATGGACTGTAGCCCACAGGTTCCTCTGTCCATGGGATTCTCCAGGCAAGAATACTGGAGTGGGCAGCCATTTCCTTCTCCAAATGAGTTCATGCAACAGAAGCTGCCTCTGTCCTGGGTTATTATTAATGCATGCCAGAGACACGAAGGGGCTTCCCTGATGGCTCAGATGGTAAGGAATCTGCCTGCAATGCAGGAGACCCAGGTTTCAATCCCTGGGTCAGAAGATCCCCTGGAGAAAGAAATGGCTACCCACTCCAGTATTCTTGCCTGGAGAATTCCATGGACAGAAAAGCCCGGTGGGTAAGAGTCCATGGGATCGCAAAAGAATCAGATGTGACTGAGCGACTAACTTAACTTTCACACTTTTCTGGCCCTTGTATTTTGGAACTCTCAGCTTCCTCTTTACCCTAACAATACTGTCCCCCATTAAAATCTAAGATCCATGGGTGCTGAAATTTTTGTCTGTTTGCTCACCACTGCATCCCTAGCAAGTAGAATAGTGCCTGACACATGGTAGAGTATTCAGTATTTGTGAACTGATTAAATAGACAACTTCATTACCATCACTTCCACATCTTCAAACCACCCTCATGGCTTCAGGAAGTTCAGATTACAAGATCCAAATTGCTCCTAAGAAGTTCCTATAGCCCATTCGTTGCCTCCGTCCCCCTCCTCAACTGAGTATGCCTTTCAGCCCCATTTAACCTCCTTTGCAGTTTCCCAATGTGCCTGGCTCTTGCCCAACTCAGGGCCTTTAAACAACTGGTTTCAGTAACTACTCACAACCCCCACTGCAGAAGTGGACCCTCATTCCTTCAGTTATCTGCTTACATGCCATTTCCTCAGACAGAACTTGCCAGCTACCCTATCAAAAACAGATCCTATTTCTGCTATCTCTGTTTCTAATTAATTTCATTTGTAACTTATGAAATGAATAATTAGAATATTTGCTGCCTTATTTTTTAAATTGAAAATTAGATTCTAAGTTCCATAAGGACACGAAGCACTTATGTTTTTATTTACTACTCAATCCTGTTTGCTTAGCATAGTGCCTAGCTGGTCATAGCAAGGCAATAAAGGGGTGAATGAATGAATTCCACTAAAGACACTGAGTGTTCGTTTTTAAATATTTTGAAGTAGACAGGAGTTTAAAGCATATACAGCTCTCCCATAAATATAGTCTTCAAATGCCCTTAACTACCAGCATGACAATAATGTAAGTTTCTACTTATGCAGATATAAACTAATGTATATTCTGGTGCTTTTAATTATTTTTAATTGCTTTTTCTGTTTTTATGTAATTTTGTTTTTAATGCTTCTAATTGTTTTCCTAGAAGGATTCGCGTTACTACTTTACACTACTACTTTGTAGTTGCTAACAACCACATGGAATTTGAATGACTCCTATTGGTATGATGAATCAAAAGCAGCTTTTACTAGAGTGTCTCAAATGCAGGTTCATATGGGCATATACAATTGAAAATAAAGCATGATTATGTTTTGGGGGCATGCCAACTGGCCTCCCAGGACCTCAGACCCAAAGATCAAAGATTCTTTCATCCCTCAGGTCAAGGTTTTGATTCATCAATTCACTTCTGGATTACGTAACCTGGAGGTGGCCCTCTAGAACCGTATGGGCACCAGCCAAACTGGGTACTGCAGAACACTCTAGAGGTATTCAGTAATTCAGACTTTAAAAAATGTTTCCTCTCATATCTTTCTGTGGTGGTGGATATACAAACATACACATGGGATAAAACTGCACAGAACTAAATACACAATACACACAAATGAGTACAAGTATAACTGGAGAAATCTGAGATCAGTGGATGCTATCAACGTCAATATCCTGGTTGTGACATTATACTACAGTTTTGCCAGATGTTACCATTAAGATAAACTGGGTCAAGAGTATATGGGATCTCTATTATATTTTACAATTGCATTATCTCAAATTTCAATTAAAAAGTGGTGCTTTGACACAGAAACTTTAGGATTCTGCAGGATTCAACTGGTTATTTTCTGAAGAAAACAGGAAGGAAGAGGCTGGGGAAATGAGAAAAAGAGAAGTAGGAGTGAATATGAAACCTCATAATGGAAGAGATTACTGAAAGAACACAACAATCTCTGAAAACATACACACATATCCTTTCTACTTCAGGTCTCAATGTTAAAGAATAAGACTGTTAGAAAACAGTTCAACTCCTGCATTTTAAAGTTCTGAAAAATGAGGCTCGAAAAATAATTTGCCAAATTTTAAAACTTTTAAAAAGAATAAAAAGGAGACTAGTTTTCCAACTTTGGAATAGGGAAGGAATGCTTAAGACACAAAGCAGTAACCACAAAGAAAGAACCAAAATCCTGACTACATTAAAGCTAAGAAATTCTTTATCAAAAGACATATATATATATATAAAGCCAAAAACTAAGATATTTGCAAGATATGTAATCAACAAAGGATTAATCTATGATTATGAAAAGGACTCATAATTATAAATCAGTAGAAGAACAATAGCCTAATAGAAAACAGTTAAAAGACACGAACAAGTATTTCAGAGGGGAAACATAAAGGGCCCAGAAACATATGCAAAGATGCTTAATCTCATTAGTAATCAGAGAACTGACAAAATGTAATACGTCAAACAATATCAAAAGTAAAAACATGAAGCAATGGGAACTCATACATTGCCAGTGGGAATTCATATGGTAAAACTACTTCAGAGAACAATTTCACCTCCTCTTGTAGAGTTGCACGTTTCTAGAGTTATTACATGTATTTGTCTTCCTATACAAGTGGCTGAGTGTGTGTTTATATATGTGTATCTTACATACATTGGGAGGAACCTCTTTTATAAATATACATTAAAAGACACATTTTTCTGGTCATACAGAAAAAATAAAACTGCAAAATAACGTATAAGTTCATCGACAGAATGGATAAATTCTAGTAGATTCCCAAAGTAAAATATTATTCAGCAGTGACAACAAATCAACTACAGCTACATGAAATCTTATGAAGAATCTTAGCAATTTAACATTGAGTTAAAAAAAAAAAAAAAAGACTCCCCTGGTGGCTCAGACAGTAAAGCGTCTGCCTACAATGTGGGAGACTGGGTTCGATCCTTGGGTGGGGAAGATCCCCTGGAGAAGGAAATGGTAACTCACTCCAGTATTCTTGCCTGGAAAATCCCATGGACGGAGGAGCCTGGTAGGCTACAGTCCATGGGGTCGCAAAGAGTCAGACACGACTGAGTGACTACACACACACACACACACACCAGTATACTATCTCTATAAGCTCAAGAAATACTGCTGATCCAAGAGCCCTCACAGTTCACAGAGGAGGAAACTGAGGACATAGGTTACAAAGCTGAGCCTGGAATTTCTTTTTGTGAACTCCGATACACTGAATAATCTTGGACAAGTCATTGGCCCTCTATTTCTTCACCTGTAAAATGAAGAGGCTGGACAACTAAAAGGTCTCTAAGATCCTTTACCAATTCCAGGACTTCAGTGAACCTTACAGACCATGTAGCAGTCCAAGCCCTTCACTTAACAGATGGTAAGGCTAGCAGACTATGGGCAATTATAGTAAAGTCTTCTACTTCTGGGCTGTACACACTTTAGATTTGTTCACTCATCTTCACATGATCCTAGGACATAACTGTGATGGTTAATTTTATATGTCAACTTGACTGTGCCACATACTGCCAGATATTTGGTCAAATGTTATAGGGGGTTTGTCTGTGAGGGTATTCCTGGATGAGATTAACATCTGAATTGGTAAAGAGAGTAAAGCAGATTGTCCTCCATAACATGAGTGGACCTCATTCAACCAGTTGAAGGCCTAAATAAAATGGAAGGACCGACCAACCCTCCTCTGAGTAAGAGGCAGCTCCTCCTGCCTAACGGCCTTTAAGCTGGTACACTGGTTTAATTGGCCTTGGGACTTGAAATGAAGCACTGGTTCTCCAGGGTATCAAGCCTGATAGCCTTTGGACTGAAACTTACACCATCAGCTCTCCAGGTTTTCAGGTCTTTGGACTTGGATGGGAACTACACCATTGGCTCTCCTGGGTCCCCAGCTTGCTGACTCCAGCTCTTAAGACTTGTCAGTCTCCAAAATCAGGGGAGCCAATTCTTTGTAAGTTTCTTTCTATGTGTCTATATGTCTGTATTAATATATACATGAAGAAACTTACATAGTTACACAGAAATAATACTAAAGTAGTAAATATATAAGTATTTACACACACACACACCCCTTATTGGTTGTTTTTCAGGAGAACCCTTACTAATAAAATAAGCAAATGTGTATAATGAACTAAAGTTTGCAAAGCACTTAAAACAGTGTCAGGAATTTACTACTCTGGTTTTAGCTGTTATAATGGTAAGGCAAAGACAATTCAAAACTAAAACAACTCCATAAACCTGCAGAGTATCAGTGGGATCAGAGATCAGTAATTCAAGGCACTGAATTTGGAATAGTTATTTTTGTACACAGCCTAACAGAACACAAATGCTTACGTTGAAGGCAAAAAGATAAAAAAGAAAACTCACTTCAAATTCTGATCAATATAAAATAAAAAGATTATTTCCATCCTCATGTATTAAGGGCTTAAATGAGAATCTTACCACTATCATTTCTGACTGCAATAAATTCACAAAGATAGTAATATTAAAAGTACTTACTCTTCAATATAACTATTTTTGAAGTTTAGAAAACAAATATCTGTGAAACAGCTAGACTAAAAAATTATCAAAAAGACTTACAAAATGAAAGAAATACTTTAATCAATAAATATGGTATTTATTTATAGTGAAGTGAGTACTTTTTTATATTTATTATTATTTTGACCATAGCATGGGACTTGTGGGATCTCAGTTCCCTGATCAGGGATCAAACCTGGGCCCTGGCAGTGAAAGTGCTGAGTCCTAGCCATTGGACCAGAAGGGGATTCTTGAAGTCAATATGTTTAAAGTATAGTAGCAAACTTCAACTTTTGTGAACTTTAAGTTGGCTTAAAACTTAACATTCAGAAACTAATATCATGGCATCCGGTCCCATCACTTCATAGCAAACAGATGGGGAGACAATGGAAACAGTAAGAGACTTTATTTTGGGGGGGCTCCAAAATCACTGCAGATGGTGACTGCAGCCATGAAATTAAGACACTTGCTCCTTGGAAGAAAGCTATGATCAACCTAGACAGCATATTAAAAAGCAGAGACATTACTTTGCCAACAAAGGTCTGTCTAGTCAAGGCTATGGTTTTTCCAGTAGTCATGTATGGATGTGAGAGTTGGACTATAAAGAAAGCTGAGTGCCAAAGAATTGATACTTTTGAACTGTGGTGTTGGAGAAGACTCTTGAGAGTCCTTTGGACTGCAAGGAGATCCAACCAGTCCATCCTAAAGGAGATCAGTCCTGAATATTCATTGGAAGGACTGATGCTGAAGCTGAAACTTCAATACTTTGGCCACCTGATGCAAAGAACTGACTCATTGGAAAAGACCCTGATGCTGGGAAAGATTGAGGGCAGGAGAAGGGGATGACAGAGGATGAGATGGTTGGATGGCATCACCAACTCGATGGACATGAATTTGAGCAAGCTCTGGGAGTTGGTGAAGGACAGGGAAGCCTGGCGTGCTGTAGTCCATGGGGTCACAAAGAGTCGGACACAACTGAGCTGAACTGAGCAAACTTCAACAAAGTGAATGTTGAAAATGTGTATACAACAGTGATGCTCATAAAGTTTTTCATTAAGTACATCAGAGAACATTAAATACATTATAGTGAAAAACAGATATTCTATTGTATATATTTAAAACACAGCATTCTAGAGGAAATAAATTCATTTCTAAAATATGAATAGTGCTTCTTTAACTGAACACAACACAGATGTCTAAAGAATGGACAATTTTACCTCTCAGACAAGCTCTCAAAGTCTATGATTATAAATGGGAAATAAGATTAAAAATACAGATAGTAATAAAATTTCATTTATTTGTTCAATTTTTATTGAGCATATTACTACATGTCAGGCACTGAAACATTAGCGATATAGCAATAAGCAAAAATGGTCACTGGAGATGGAAATGGCAACCCACTCCAGTATTCTCACCTGGAGAATCCCATGGACAGAGGAACCTGGGCAGGCTACAGTCCATGGGGTCGCAAGAGTCGGACACGACTTAGCGACTAAACTACCACCACCACCAAAAATGGTCACAATTCTTACTTTCATGAAATCTACTAGACAGAGGGAAGCTTGATACTATATAGGTTAGCAAACAAATATAATATGCAAATGTAAAGTCATCTGTGATAAAGAGTATAGAAGAAAGGTTCACAGTGCTATGAGAACCTGGGAACCTGCCATAGTCTGTGGGAAGGATTAGGGACAGCTTCTCTGGGGATGTGAGATTAAGACAAGCCCTGAGAGATGAGTAAGAGTTCAGGAACTGACTCGACGAGAGAGGTTTACGAGACAAGGGAAATGGTATATCCTTTGACAGATGGAAGGTAAAAAGTGAGGATGACTTCTTGCAATAATAGAAAAATCGATTCTAAAATTCACATAGCCTTTTCAACAAATGGCATTGGGAAAACTGGATATCCACATGCAAAAGAATGAAGCTGAACCTTTACCTTACACCAAATACAAAAGTCAATTCAAAATGGATTAAAGATCTAAATGTAGGCCCTAAAACAAAAACATCCTAGAAGAAAACATAGGGGAGAAGCTTCATGATATTGGATTTGGCAATGATTTCTTGGAGATGACACTAAAAAAGCACAGGCAACAAATGCAAAAACAGACAAATGGGACTTCATCAAATTAAAAAACTTCTATGCATAAAAGGAAACAAAGTATAAAAAGGGAAACAAACTACTGAGTGGAAGAAAATATACAGAAACCATATATCTGATAAAGGGTTAAGATTTAAGCTATATAAAGAACTCCTACAACTGGACAACAAAAAATTACCTGATAAAAAATATGCAAACCACATGAATAGACATTTCTCCAATGATATACAAATGGCCAAAAGCATATGAAAAGATGCTCAATGTCACTAATCATCAGAGAAATGCAAATCTAAACCATATAAACACCCATCAGGATGGCTCCTACCAAATAGCACCCTCTCCAAAGGGGAAAAAAAAGTGTTGGTGAGGACGTGGAGAAACTGGCAGCCTTCTGCAATGGTGATGGGTATGTAAAATGGTGTAGCTGCTATGGAAAACAGTACGGATGCACCTCAAAAATTAAACACAAAACCACCATATGATTCAACAATCCTACTTCTGCATATATACCCAAAAGAATGAGATCTTGAAATCAGGATCTCAAAGTGATTATCTGCACATTTTTGTTAATAGCAGCAATATTCACAATTGTCAAGAAATGGAAGCAACCCAAATGTCCATCAATAGATGGTTGGATAAATAAAATGCAATACATAAACAGAGTATCATTCAGTCTTAAAAAGGAAGAAAATCATGTCACATGCTACAGCACGGATGAATCTTGGGGCTATTATGCTAAGTAAAATAAATAAGAAAACTATGTAGGACTCCATTTATATGAAGTCACAATAAGAAAAATATGGTAGGACATCATTTATATGAGATATCTAAAATAGTCAAATTCCTAAAAACAGAAAGTACAGTGGTGGTTACTAGGGGCTGGGGGGAGTAAGGAATGGGAAATGAGGTGCTGCTGTTTAATGGGTAGAGTTTCAGCTGTGTAAGATGAAAAAGTTCTGGAGATCTGTTGAACAACAATGTGAATATACTCAATGTGAATATACTCAACACTACTCTATACTACTATGAAAAAAGAAAGTGAAAGTGAAAGTCACTCAGTTGTGTCAGACTCTTTGCGACCCCATGGACTGTAGTCCATGGAATTTTCCAGGCCAGAATACTGGAGTGGGTAGCCTTTCCTTTCTCCAGGGGATCTTCCCAACTCAGGGATTGAACCCAGGTCTCCCACACTGCAGGCAGATTCTTTACCAGCTGAGCCACAAGGGAAGCCCAACTGAACTATACACTTTAAAAAGTTTAGGATAAATTTTATCTATGTCTTTTAACAGAATTTTTAATAATAATAAATACAGAAGAGCTGTGGAAATGTTTGGCAGTTCCTCCAAATGTTAAACATAGAATTAAATATTTAACCCAGCAGTTTCAAATCTAGGTACACAGCCAACAGAAATGAAAATGTGTCCACACAAAAACATATACCAAAAACGTCCAAAGCAGAATTATTATTCATAATAGTAAAAAAAAAAAAATAAACAATCCAAATGCCCATTAGCTAACAAATGGATAAACAATATGTGGTATATCCATTCAGTGGAATATTATTGAGTCAGAAAAAGGAATAAACTACTGATACATGCTACAATACAAATAAACCTTGAAAACATGCTAAATGAAATAAGTCAATCACCTAATACCGGTCAGGTCTTTTATCTAGAGAGTACTGGAAAGTCTCTGAAGGCTTTCAAATGCACATCGGTGAAAGATCCCTTTGATGCTGTGTGGAAGGTGGACAAGAGACTGCAGTAGTAGATGAGATCATCTATTGCAATGGTCCAGATAACTGATAGTGGTAGCTTGGACTTGGATGGTGGTAGGGATGGCAAAGTAGAGAAGTGGATGGATTTGAGAACTCTTTCTGAAATAGAACCTATTGGATTTGCTGAGAACGGATGTAGGTGATAAAGGGAAAGACGTTATTAAGGATGATTGCTAGGGTTCTAGCTTGAGCTACTAGGTAGAAGATGGTGCCATCTGTTGAAAGAGGGAAGACTGAAGGAGGAACAAATGTGAAAGAGAAGAGATGCTAATGACTTGGACTAGAGTGGCAGTCATGATGATAAAGCACAAGTAGCATCAACAGCCTGTGGTGATGAACTATGTGGGAATAAGATGCAATTCATGTTCTGGTAAGGTACAATGAAGGTCAGAAAAATGCCCTGGAGAAGGAAATGGCAACCCACTCCAGTATTCCTGCCTGGGAAAATCCCATGGACAGAGGAGCCTGACGGGCTACAATCCATGGAGTCACAAAGAGTCGGACACGACTTAGTGACTAAACAACAAAGGTACAATGAAGGTCAGCTCTGAATGTCTATTAAGAACCATGTTGGGACTTCCCTGGTGGTCCAGTGGCTGACACTCCAAGTTTCCAATGCAGGGGGCACAGGTTTCATCCCTGATCAGGAAACTAGAGCCCACATACTGCAACTACGGCCTGGTGCAGCTAAATTAAAAAAAAAAAAAGAGCTATGCTGTTTAATGACAGTGAAACAGAAGTGTTACTATAAGGAAGGTGCTCCTGGACAAATGCTGGGTCCCCAGCATTTTTAAATGGCCGACAGTACTCAAGATAACAAACTACCATATTGTCCCCATGTAGTAAAAGTTTCTAGAAGTGTGCACTTATTATGTAAGCAGGAAAACCAAATAAAAAGTCATATAATGTTATTATGAAGCAGGGTCATGAAATACTACCCCAAATGCTTAGTCCATCCCAGTTCCTGTATCAAATCAGAAGATTGAGGACCACCATCATTGGAAAAATGGATTTCAGAAAAGAGTGTCTCCTGGCACTGCTGCCAAGGGAGTTGGTGCACTGGTCTGAATGCCGGCGGCACTTCCTGTGTGTACCTTCAGGAGGATAGCACTGATTACCTGCTGCCTGGGGAGGTTGCTCTTATGCGTGGTCTTCTGTCTCTAATAGACTGCAACCTACTGGAGAGCAAGGCTGTGCCTTACATACGTCTACAGTAGGGCACGGGTGTTCAAAGGAAGCTTTTGATTCATATGGATGTTTTCAGAAAAGAAGCCAAAGTAAATTGTGCACTACATTACAGATCCCTTAATCTATATTACTGCAAGCTACATTAATTGTGAAGCTTCAAGAACATCCCCACTGCTTACACAACAGGTGTAACTTACATAATCTGCTGTACCCAGCTGTTACTTATTTGTGACAGCTCCCTCCTGGCTCCTGCTCCCCGTTGAGCTGCAGGATTACTGCATCTTCCAGTATGATTTCCTGATTTATTCTTTGCCCCAAATCATAACAGAATTATTAATTTTCCTTTTTGATAACAGGTTTAAAAAAAATATTGAAACTAAGAATAACCAGAGATATCACTGAGGTTTTTCCATCACAGAACTCAAAAATTCTGAAGTACTAAACATTTCCATAAAATTCATTCATTAGCCCAAGAATTTAGTCTTCCTTTTGGCAGCCTTTCCTATATAATTATCCTTCACCAAATACTCTTCACTATGCCTGCTCTTTGGACCTGTGTTACCCAGAAGGATTTTTAAAATTGGCTGCCTATGAGCTAACAGCTAACCATCACAGAATGGGATGAAGTAATGATGCTAGTGAGTGTTGGCTGGGACTATGGGTAAACGAATGGAACATGGAGGAGTTGCGGCAGTGACAAAAGTCAGAAAAACTGAAAATCCACGAATTTAGTGATGCTCCAGAGAGGAAACCAGCAAGTGTTGACGCTAAACTGGCAGAAACATCAATACTTCCTGGCTCCCCCACTGGGTGCATCAATTTATCACCGGCAGGCTGCTCTTCTGCTGCAAGCGACAGTGAATGCATTCAACGATCTGCAAAGCAATGACCTATCATCCAGAAGCACAATGTGTACAGCAATGAGAACAAGGTGGTGATTGCTGGGAGTTTCAGACAGACTCAGTTCTGCTGCTTGATTAGCTTAATGACCAAGGGTCAGTCATTTCCCTTCTCTGAAAAATACCAGGATTTCCTAACAGTGAAAAAGTTAACAGAGCAGGTCTGACTGCTATTCTTAAAAGTGTCTGCTTACAAGGTTGGTATAGACACAGCTGGTGTCTGGGGAATTGGACTTGGGGAAGGTTCCCACCATCCTAAGTGGTAAGAATAGCTCACTGTGCCTCAACTATTGGCACAACATTATGGTTTATGCTAAATACGTGTTTTCCTTCTGGGAGTCTGAAATTCTGCATGTACCAGGCAGAGGGTGTGTGTCTATGTGACCAGCTCCCAGTAAAAACTCTGGGCACTCAGTCTCTAAGAAGTTCCCTTTGGAGACAACACATTGCTGGACAACACATTAAGCACAACCTGTGTGACTCCACTGGGAGAGGACTGCTGGGAGCTGTGCCTGGGTTCCTGCAGACGTGGCCTCTTGAGCCTTTTCCCTTTGCTGACTTTGGAGCCTTTCTCTGTAATAAATCAGAGCTGTGAGGACAACTATATGCTGAGTCTTCTGAGTTTGGCCAGTAAGCCACTGAACCTGGGTGTGGTTCTGGGGACCTCTGGCACAATTGGTATGTGCTGAATAGCCTACCGAACTTCAACAATTATGCCAAGTAGGTGTGATGTTCATTCTATAGGTGAAGAAAGGAGACTTCAGAAACAGGAACACAGTGTACACAGAAAATAAACATTTCAGTGTTTATCGAATATGTGTGTGAAAGTCGCTCAGTCGTGTCTGACTCTTTGTGACCCCATGGACTATACAGCCCATGGAATTCTCCAGGCCAGAATACTGGAGTGGGTAGCCATTCCCTTCTCCAGGTTATTGAATATGGATGTTCTCCAATTTTTGTGAACTGAGGAACTACCTGGAGTGCTTGCTAAAAATGCAGTTTTCTGGTACCTATCACCTGAGACTTGGATTCAGTAGGTTTGAGGCTCAAGAGTTTCTATTTCTAATAAGCTTCCCAGATGATTCTTCTGCAGGTAGTCTAAGGACCACACTTCAGGAACACTTTGATGTACAGGAACTACAGTACCCAATTCCCAAGCTAGGATGTAAATGGCAAAACCAGGACTTGCACTAACCCTTTTAAACAAGGTTAAGGCTCTTTTCTCAACAAAACTGCTTCCCTTAAACTCCACAATTCCTCTGGTTGCTCTGCCTTCTCACTGCAGGTATCCACCCAGCACCAAATACCAAGTGGAATCCTGAATCCAAATAATGCTCTTGGGAAAGTGAAATCTGAAGCTTTGGTTTTCAAAAAGATTTGATGCGCTGGTGGCAACAGAAAATATAAGCTTATGCATGGGATTTAACAAAAAGAATATGAATTTGCTTATAATTTTAGAAGTTGAAAACAGGATATGGGTTACAGTGTTCTGTGACTGGCCAACAAAGGGGAAGGCACTAAAGATAATCTTTTTCGCTGATCAAGAAACTAGCGTCAAGTAAATGCTAAACCTTTTCCTTACTTTTTAAGTGGGTAGGGAAGTATAATTTTTTTTTCTCATTTAGAATAAATATAGTGTAGTATTTTGTAACTGAAAGGATGTTATTTTTAGTGCCATGCACTCATTGGTAGCCCAGTCTGAAATGCATAAGCTTCTCAGTAGCTGGTCATTTTTCAACTTCTATTACTGAATCAGACTATGCTATCAATTCAGAAAGTATTTATTGAGTATCTACTGTTTACTTGATGCTATGCTAAAGGCATAATCATTATCAAGAAAACTGCTGATTTTTTCAATATCTACATGAAAAAGAGACTAGAAAAATATAGCCACACTACTTTATGACAACATATAATGGAGGAGTCTAAAAAAATACATGGTATCTGCTTGAACAGAGTAGTCTTCACCAATCCTCCCACATTCTATTAAATAAATATAGGGCCAAAAATTGATGACAATCTGTGTTTCACAAATACATATTAACCTCCCGAATCTGGATATCCACAGTTCAATATTATCTATAAACCTCAAATAATCAGTAAGTCAGCCAAACCAGCAATCCCTCCATACACCGCAGTAAGTGTGGGGCTGCCTGCCAATGTACTGGCACAGGGCACCCCACGCCCATATCTGCAGTGTTGAGTACTCATTCATCACTAAACTGCAGTAGTGTTAACATATGCTGCAGTCATGCTAATGTTTGTTTTACAGTCACCACTGATCTACCCTTATCCCAAACCAGGAAGGTTAGTGTTAAGTGAATGGAAACAAACTTGAAAATAGCACCTACTTCACTTATGGAATCCTAGAGCCTCACTCTGCCCAACCAGAAAATTCCTTCCAATCTGAAGAACTCCAGATGCAAAAGATTATTCCATATAAAGCACTACAGATATACAGGAAACTCCACCACCTTGAGGGGGAAAAAAAGTGCTTTTCATTTGTGTCCCATGCTTCCACCTCTTTGGGAGAACTTATCAACCATGTTAGTTAGACGAGCAGTCAACCTTAATGATTTTTCCCCATCACTCAACAAACCAGTATTTGAATTCACTCATGGGCTAGTTCTCTGCACATCATCCAGAGGCAGGGATGTTAGTTATGGTTCTCCAGGGGCCACTGGTAGCTCAGCTGGTAAAGAATCGCCTGCAATGCAGGAGACCCTGGCTGGATTCCTGGGTTGGGAAGATCCCCGGAGAAGGGCATGGCAACCCATTCCAGTATTCTTGCCTAGAGAATCTCCACGGAACAGAAGAGCCTGGGCTACAGTCTATGGGGTCACAAAGAGTAGGACATGACTGAGTGACTAAGCACAGCAGAGGGGCCACTGGCTATACTTTACCTTTCAGAACCCACTGCACAGTCACTGGTCAACCGGCAGCCTACATGAGGAAACAAGCTCACCTGGACAGTTGTATCAATGTGAAATTGGCCAGCTTTACCTGCTCAAATCTCACTTCCACTAAAAGCTCATTAAGAGCACTGGAAACTACCTGATTTATAGGCACTCAGTATCACCCACTAAAGGGCTGAATTATGCACAATAATCATAAACAGAAGGAGCAAACAGTAAACTCTTAAAGAAGGTGTTCAGAAGACATTCTGAGTTTTATGTTGCTGAATCAGTCAAACCCAGATCAGGATTAAAAAGAAGACAAAACTTGTTTTCAGGTTATTTAATATTTACTTCAAGTAGTACTGATTCATTCCTAAATAGGTGTCCCACTTTACAGAGAATCAGACTAACATCTATTTGCAAAAGAGCCCTTTGCCATGTCTAGGTCATACTGAAGGTGTCAAATGCAGCAAATTCCTTTTTATCTGAAATCCAAACAACCAGAAAATAATCTAAATTGTTCACTCTATTTCTGGTAGAAAGACAAACAAGTAAGTATATAATAGTAACTTATTCACAAAAAAAGCAAGTTGCATGGTTTGTCACAAATGTGTTATAGAGCAGTCACCACGTCCTCTAAATCTACAGCCATGTACATAATGACCATTAACGCTCATGAAGACAGGGAGTTTGTCTTGTCACCAATGTGTCCCAGGGCCTACTACAGTGCCCAGTACATAACAGATGTTCAGTGAGTATTTGTTGAATGAAATAACGCTATGCAAGATCATAAAATGGTGTAATCATCTAAGAGATTATACTATGGTCAGTATAGCTTTGTCATTAGATATATTTATTCTAATAGTTTAAAAATTGGTAATCAGTACACACCTATCTTTAGGTTCTGATCAGAGTTCCAATATGCAGGGGTGTCCCCACACCAACAAGCCATTCTCAGACATCACCTGAGTGTCCCATAATTCAACTTATTTCTGACTAGAGGTAGCATGAGATACCCCAGGTTAGGCGCTCAGTCCTGCAAGACTCCCCCAGCCAGCCACTTCATACATCAGCAGCAGGTCCAGGTTATCAGCTGTGTTTCTGACAAACTGACTACAAACTGGGCTTCCCAACAACCTCCACCTTGGGTTTCAGACACCAGCCTCAAGTCCAGGTTGTTACCAGAACTTCTGAGTGACTGGCTATAAATCAGAGGTTCCCACAATCTCCATCTTTGGTTTCATTAATTTGCTAGAGTGGCTTACAGAACTCAGAGAAACATTTTACTTACTAGATCACTGGTTTATTATAAAAGGATCAGCCAAATGGAGGAGATGCACAGGGCAAGGAATGGGGAAAGGGCACGGAGCTTCTGTGCTCTCTCTAGGAGCATGGCCCGCTCTTCGAAAATCTCCAACTTGGAAGCTCTCCAAGCCCTGTTTTTTGGGGGGTTTCATACAGGTTTCACTAACAGGCATGATGGACTAACCCATTGGTCACTGGTGATTGTTACCAGTCCCTCTCCAATCCCCAGAAATCAGGGGAGTGGAACTGAAAGTCCCAACCCTCTAATCAAAGGGTTGGTTTCCCTGGTGACCAGCCGCCAACCTGAGATGCTTTCCCAATTCACCTCATTAACATTATAAAAAACACCTTTATTGCTCTCAAAGTCGGAAATGCTAAGGGTTTTAGGAGCTCTGGGCCAGAAACAGGGACAAAGACCAAATACACATATATTTGTTATTATACATCACAGTATTGTTAGGGGAAGCACACTGATTGAAACCTTCCACCCTGGCCAGGCACCATAGTAACCATTTGCATGAGTTGTTTTACGACAGGAGGTCCTGGTAAGGAACACGGAACTAATAAGCCTCCACCAACTGGAAGAGTTCGGGAAAGGTCAAAAGGAGACACCACATGTCCAACCACCTCCCAGAATCCTTCTCTCTGGCATCCATCTTGGCTGAACAAGGCATGCACCACCAGGAAGGACTCTGAGTCAGAATGATTGGCTAAAGACAACCCGGAAACTAATCCCATCACCATAAAACCCGAGACTGCAAGCCACGTGGCAGAGCAGTTCTCCTGGGTTCCCTGACCCTCCTGCTCTCTGCCCGGGTGCCCTTTCCCAATAAAATCTCTTGCTTTGTCAGCACATGTGTCTCCTCGGACAATTTCATTTCCGAGTGTTAGACAAGAGCCCAGTTTTGGGCCCTGGAAGGGGTCTCCCTTCCTGCAACAGTATCACACCCAATTAACTAGAACTCATCATTTTTAACCATTTTTCATAAGGAAGAATTTACTATAAATGTCACTGTCTATGAGCAGAAGCTATTATTTATGTGAAACAAAAAATTTTTCATTCAAATATTTATCAAACACCTACTATGCACCAGGCACTGTGCCAACTGTCCCTGCCCCCAGCAGCTTTCAACGACTAGGGCAGCCTTTTTCAACTGGAATTCCTCATCTACAGATGCATGCACAGGAGATAAGTATAACATAAAACGGATTCTCTAGGGCATTAGGAGTTGATTCTCTCCCAGTGGAGAAAGACTAATGTAAAGTGCCACAGAAATTAAAAGGAAATGACAGGGGCTTCCCTGGTGTCCAGTTGTTAAAACTGCGGTTCCACTGTAGGAGGTGCGGATTTGCTCCCTGCTGGGGAAAGTTCTTTATGCCGGGAAAAGGAACCCCACCCCCAAAGAAATTACAATATGATAATAAAAGCTTGCTTTTAAGAGGGACAAATTGGGACTTCCTGGGTGGTCCTGTGGCTAGGACTTTAAGCTCCCGAAGCAGGGTGCCCGGGTTTGATCCCTAGCCTGGGAACTGGATCCCATGTGCCACAACTGATGCCCAGTGCAGCCAAAATTAATTAACTAATTTTTTAAAAATCCAGCCATATATGAACTACCTGGTAGGAGCAAAGATGAACAGGCCATTTGTAATGTTGGTGTAAATGCAAAAATATTGCACTACATACATTCAGATAAATTTCTAAACATAATAAAACTCATCAATATTTTCCATGCTCAGCAATGTCAGGGCAAGGATTTTAGTGAAGTGAAACAAGAAAAAAAAGTGTAATTACTCTGATAACATTAATTCAAAGAGAAAACAAAAAACCTTGCTCCAAAAAGACCCCCAAATTACCTGACTTTTATTCAAAGTCTTCATATATTACTTCACTAAATTGGTCTTGCCTTGGACTTGAGGCAGCAGACAGATAGGCCCCAAGCTGAGCAGCTGGAGTTTGTCCCCTGTGGACAGATACTCCAAAACAAAGATAACAGCCAAGAGCAGAGGAGCTGCCCAGATAAGAGATAAAGAGACCACACATTCCTCATTCTCGAGGTCAAGGAGGCCTTCCCAACTACACAGGCGCAGAAAGCCTCCTCGGATGTCAAAAGGGAAGGGATGCACCCCACAGTAGGCAATGTCAACCTACCCAGAGGCCTCTTCACTAGAGTCCAACTTGGCTAAGAGAAGTGGCTGCACACATGGGAAGATCCTGAGAGAAACCAAACTGCAGACTCAGAGCCAGGCAGAGCAAGATTATGAGGCAAAGGAAACCCGTAATAAATACCCCATGTAAGTGATTCAAACTACCACGAGGGCACAACTCTCTCTCTGAGCCCACCCATGTATGTCTATCCACACGTACACTTTCTCCTCCTAAGAAACACTTTACTTATTTCACTACTTTCCATCTCTTTGTGGCAATTCATTTCTACAAAGCCAAAGGGCCAGGGTCTTGTCACTGGCCACTGGTCCCTGGTGGTCTAGTGGCCAGGATTCAGTGCTCTCATTGCTGCCACCTGCCTTCAATCTCTGGCCCAGAATGGAAATCCTGCTTCAAGCCACTGCAGACAAAGGCCACCAGAGATCAGACTCAAAGGGATACATTAGCTACCTATTTCATTATTATGAATATTTTTTTATCTTATTTTGAATTTTCCTTAAAATACCTTATGCAGTCAACTTCGTTCCAGTTCTGGGTGTCTTCGACAGATACAACATTTTCTCTGTGATGATTTTATTATGTGCTGCATGCTTTATGTAGCCAAAACAGTTTGAGAGCTACTAGAATCAGAGAGAGAAGTTTTTTCCCCAGTATTTCAACTCGAAACTTAAGCTTTTATATGTCAATGATTTAGAAATTCACACCTGTTTAATATCACTCTCTGACAGGCTAGTTAAATAACATCCACCTGGCCAAGTCCCCTGAACTACTTTATCAAGTAATGTCTTGTTTTGAACTGTTAGCATGAAATAAGTGAATAAGCTAAATGGGGGGAATTCTTGTTGTTTAGATTCTCATTAAACCTTTCAACTCATGTGAAAATGCTAGTGTAATCAATAGGAATGTCACTGAAGAGTAAAAGAATAAAAGTCCCTGACGCTTAAGTCTCAATTAGTCCAGACTTCCAATTAAACATTCTTTTAAAGGAAAGTAATTAAAGAGAAAGCTACCATTATTTATTGTATTTATGGAGACTGGAGATGTTGAGTGGGAACAGGCTATATAGTTTTTACTATACTCTCAGACATTCAACTCTTAAATCTTTTAAGTCATTCCCTACATACCTAAATCCGAAAATCCTACACCAAATCCACCAATTTCTTTCTACCACAAAATTGTCAGAAGGAAAGTCATAATTCATCAGAAAGGAAATAAGACAATTTTTTAATGGCAAAGACATCAAGGCCATGTTTTTAAAAAATACATTGAATCACTATTTCTTTTAGCTCAAGCTAAAGAACTTTCTCTTTCAAAACTGGAGAACCTGGGCCTGGAGAAATAAATGGTATTTTTAAAATGATTCGGCAAACACTACTGAGCTGTAAAAGATGATACTACTTACCATGTTAGGTTTAAAATTTAAGTGAAAGTCACTCAGTTGTGTCTGTCTTTGCAACCCCATCAACTACCCAGTCCATGGAATTCTCCAGGCCAGAATACTGGGTAGCCTTTACCCTCCTCCAGGGAATCTTCCCAACCCAGGGATCGAACCCATGTCTCCTGCACTGCGGGCCGATTCTTTACCAGCTGAGCCACCAGGGAAGCCCTTAAAATGTAAAGCCCTGTCCTAACATGTAGTATCTAGTTTTCAGTGACCAAGAACTCCAATCAGCATCACTGGAATTTAGATCACATTCAAAGTCAATTTCAGATGTACACAGGTACACAAAAAAAGCACTTAATTTTGAAAGGAATTCATAGCCCCATCTCCAAAATATAAAAAAAGCACACAACTTAGACTACATCTATATTGCTGTGCAAGGCAAAGACCAACCTAAATCTTTCGTTGTATCCCTCTAGTGATGTAAATGGGAGTGCCACTCAGTCTCTACCAAGGAAAAGATGAGGACAGCATTTTGCTTGCTGACTAGGTAGGAGCTAAAAACTGCCCCCCCCCAATTATTTCTGAAGTCATTCTTTAGCAGTAAGTATTTGATAGTATATTTCACATTCCGTCCAAGGCTTTGCAGATTAATTCCTTGCCCTAGGCCTAAGGCTCAGATACAACTCCTGAGAAGCTTTCAGTTCACTGCACTGGTAGAAATTCTGGAGACTTAACCAGAGTCATGGTTGTGCAGGAAAATGTAAGCAGTCAGGTATTCCAGCCGAAACAATGAGGTCAAAGCTCCTTTCAGCATGAGCATATTCTCCGCAGAGATAGTGGATGGGGATGTAAAGTACTAGCCTCAAAACCTGCAGGCTGGCACCTCAACAACTGCTGCAAATTCTACTGCATGCCCTGCCTTCCCCGGCCAGCACTGATTCCTTAATAGACTCAAACAACGCAGACCACTCTGAGCAAAAGAAAGATGAAGGGGGCTTTTAGACTGATACTTTCAGACTGGTTGTTTGGTTTCAAATGTTCAAATCCTTAAAAAGGGGGGGGGGGGGAGGGGAATGTCATCATCTCAATGTTGAGCTAAGGAATGTATTACAAACCACAGTCCAGTTGTTTTCCAGTATAAGAATGCCATGTGAAAAGATTATCCTCTTCCCAAATATTACAATTAGTCCTCTTTGTCACCTTTCCTTTCCTAACACCCCCAAACAACACTCAGGATCACAAGAATCTACATGAAATAGAACTATGAAGCACAATGCTCTTTTACCTTCTCAGGCTAAATGTGAGAAACCAATTTTAGTCACTTGCTTTAGCAAAGCATACAGTACAATCCAATTCCTATGGATTTCAAAATCCTTATATGCACAACCTCGATTGCTGTGCCACAGGTAAACCTGCTCCAATTTCATAAGATATGCTTCTGGTGAGGCAAACCTTTAGAAAAACATTAACAGCACTCTTGTGATAATAATAGCCTAGAAGGGGACGTACAATTACTTCGTTTAGCCAGGGTACATTTGTGAAAGTTTCAAATGCAGAAAAAATAACGAGAGCAAATTCATCCGACGCGTGAAAAATGCTAGCAATGCTTCGATTACGAATAATCGCAGGAAAACAGCCAAACCGACAAGTTCTTAAACAGACCTTGTAAGGGGGGTTGGTAGGCGCGCGCAGCACTCAACCATTTCTCCTAAGGCCAGAAAAATCCACATTTACTGACGAATCCTTCCTTTCACATTACTGGCAGAAATAAAATCCTATTCCCGCCACCTCATCTTGCAATTAAGGAAGTTGCTACTAATAGCAGCATAGAAGTAGATGGTCCCGGTTTCACTCCATTCTTCCCGTACCCTCTAGGAGTGAACAGGTTACTCAAGAAAAAGTCAGTAATCGGTTTTCCGGATACCAAACTCCCTCGGCAACAAAATTCCCTTTTCTGGGGATCGGGGACGGGGGTCGACGTAGACGGAGGAGTCCAGCCGCAGCTCACCTCCTCCCCCGGGTCAAGGTCTGGGGCGTTCGGGGCTCGGCGAGGCTTCGGCCCCGGCGCTCGCTTGGCAGCGGCGGGGCCGCCTCCTCGCGTCTCCACCTCGACTCAGCCCACCCCGATGATCGCCCTCGATTTTTATTAAACCCTCAAGGTGAAAGGCTCAGTCTGGGTCTCCAAAGTTTGCCCGGCCTCGGGTGAGCAGCCGGCCGAGCCCCGGGCCAGGCTGAACCCGGCCCCAGCCTCCCACCCTTCAGCCCCCAGGGCTTTTTTGGACCACGGTGACAGGTCCAGATTTACCTCCATGTGCTCGTGGCAGAGGAAACAAAAGAAAGCAACCTCCCTGATAATAAAACGCCATCTTCGAGTAACTGGCACACCGAGGGACCCCTGGGTCGGTCCCCCCCGGGGGTCCCCCACCATCCAGCTCGGAGGGCGCCCCCCCCCCCCCCCCCCCCGCCGTCCGAGACAGAGTTTGTAAGGAACAGCCCAGGGCAGCTCCGGATAAATGGGCCGGGGTCGGGGTGGGGTGGCGGGGTGCTCCGAGAGCCCTACCTGACCGCCCCACCCCGACCGCCCCGGGCAGCGTCGTTTCAGTGCAAATGTAAGAGCGGGCGCTGCTGGTGTCTCCCAGAGACGCAGTCCTCCCCTTCAGGAAACTGTTCAGAGGGACCGGGCGAAGGGGCTGGCGAGCAAGCGAACCGGCACGCGGGGAGCCGCAGCGAGTGTACTTACAAAACGATTAAAGCTCCGGCGGAACATCGCGTCGAAGGCTGCCGGGCGCCGAGCTGGACTCTACGGGGCTGAGAAGGTGCCGTCCACACGACACACTGCGGCGTGGGCCGCCGGCGCGAAACGGTCGGCGAGGCTCGCGGCCCCGCCAACCGCCGGCCCTCCGAACTCCCCCCGCCCCCCGCGCCCCCCCTCACGCCCCGCCCCGCCCCGCCCCGGGGGCGGCGGCCCCGCCGCTCCCGCAGCAGCCCGCGGAGATAGCGAGCCGAACGCGCGGGGGAGGGATGGCGGAGGAGCGCTAGGCTCCTCCTGCGGGAGGGGGGCGCCCAGAGCTCTCGACCGGCGCCGGGCTCGGCACCCCGCCGTCTGCACTCTTCCCTGCCGCGGAGCCACCACCCGCTTCTCCGCGGGCAGCCCGCGTGCGCCCGCCCCGCTCGCGGCCACGGGGGACCCTCCCGTGGCGCCCCGCGCCTCACCTCGCCTCAGCCCGACACTACTCCCCTGGCTCGTGCGGGAGCCGCAAGCCTACCCTGCCCCGGCCCTAATTCGGCCGCCGCTCCGCTTCGCTCACAGCCCCTCCTCGGTCCGCGGCAGCCGCGCCGGCCGTCCCGCACTCGGGCCGGGGAGCCACGGTGCAGCCTGCCGGCCCGCCCTGAACCCGCCAGGCAGCCGAGCTCCCCGCTTCCCGCGGGGCGGAGCCGGGCTTTGCGTGAGGAGCCGGGACCGGCGGGGCGCTGTGGAGACCCCAGCGCGGGCGGGGCGGGGCGCGGGCGGGGGGACTAGTTATAAGAGCCCCCCTCCTCGGGTGCCGAGGCGCGGGTCTCCTCACTACCCTCGCTTCGCTCAGCTCCCACCTACGCGCCTTTCCCTTCTCAGGTTTTTTCTCTTGTCCTGTCTCCCCACCTAAACCATCTCACTTCCACTTTCTCTCTGAGGTTGTAAAGTCAGGCTTTGTGTCGCTGCTGCTGCGCAGCGGGGCGGGATTTCCCTGCCACCCCCACTCCCCCTCCCGCCTCTACCGCAAGCCCCTCCCTCCAGCCCCCGCCCCTCGCTTCTCGCAGAGCAGCCTGGGAGTTGTAGTCCCGCCGTGCCCCCGATTCCGCCTGGTACCGCGGGCTGGGAGCTCCCCCACTCGCCCGCTCTGGGTTTGCCCAGAGGGTTGAAGGAGGAAGTGGCTGAGACCTCAGGGCTGAACCGCGGTTCTCGGCTCGGGCTGGAAGTGGAGGCCACTAGCGCTCTTTAGATTCCCCGCGGTGGGAAATGTAAAAAGGATCTGTGAGGCAAAGCCACAAATGCCCGGAACCTTCCCTGGGACGCGAAAAATTGTGCACCAGGAAACGCTCTACCCCCTCCGCTCCTAGTTTAGAATTGGAGTTTGCGAAACTTTAAACATTACATAGGAAAGCCGAAGCTAAAATTGCCATGAGACTGGCCATCCCAACCCCCACGTCGCTCGGTTTGCACCGCCCTTTACAGCGTGCCCCGAGGCTGCTGGAGCAGAATGTAGATTCCTCTGCAAAAGTAAAGAAGAAATTAGTCGAAGGAGATCAGAGGCATTTCCACGAGCCTCTGCCGCGCCGCCGTCTCCGGCCAGCGAAGCGCTGGCGACAGGGCCAGCTGCACCGCGGGCCTCCCCTGGGGTCGTGAAGGGCCTTTACTGCTGGGCATGAGCACTTCCTCTTTCCCCTCTGGGGTTTAGATTCATTTCAACGGATCTTTCCTGGGCATTTTCTTTGTACTCGGCTGTGTTAGGGGCTGGTTACGGCGACTTCTGAAAAGACCTCCCCAGCGTGGGGGGGGGGGGGGGTGCCCCACTGTGGTAAGGGGCTACCCACCTGCAAAAACAGCAGGTTAGAAAGTCCTGGCTGCTAGACCAGAGGTTTCAAGTGCTGAGAGCGCCGGTGCACCTCAAAAGGGGTTCTGGCAAGCTTTCTCGAAAGCACTAGAGGTTAAACTGGACCTTGCTATGTGAGAAAGCTTTAGGAGGAGCCCTGTGGGTAAAGTCCAGGGTGGAGGGAGGGGTCGGGGAGGACGTGCCAGAAGATCTAAGAAAAAGAACACACTCTCTTGGCAGACGCCCAGGATGTTTGGGCGGACATGGCCCGGGAAGAACTCTGAAACCCATTAGGATCTTCAGAAGCACCTGGGAAGTCTGCACTTGATAGTGTGAGCCACTAGTAGCCCGTCCTCATTGCCTTAAGTGCAGGGCATAAGGTAGGTTCCCAAATGTCCTGGTTGCCTAGAAGTAAACCCGTCCGTTTCCACTTCTTTCTCTATTGTAGTTCCTTGCGTTTACTCACCCTTGAGGCCACGTCTAATGATTTTTAAGATTTATGTTCAGTTCAGTCGCTCAGTCGTGTCCGACTCTTTGCGTATGTTAGATGTCTATTAATCTGCTGTTGTTTAGTCCCTCAGTCGTGTCTGACTCTTTTGTGACCTTAGCCCGCCAGGTTCCTCTGTCCACGGGATTTCCGGACAAGAATACTGGAGTGGGTTGCCATTTCCTTCTCCAGGAGATCTTCCCGACCCAGGGATCTAACCTGTGTCTCCTGCATTGGCAGGCAGATTCTTTAACACTGAACCACCTGGGAAGCCCAATCGGATATTAGGATATTTTGTTTTATTGACAAAATGGATCTAAGATTTTGCTCTCTAATATTTCAAAGATTTATTTTCAAATAGAAAAAGTTTTGCTGACTACTTTTGTTGAGAACAACTAACGTAATTTAATTCACTTATTGTTCGTTGACTATTTACTATGTGGCAGACACTGTTCTAGATACTGACTGGAATTTGTGGGTCGAAGAGGTTGTTGTCAATTGTTCTAGGCCTAAGTCTAGAATCCTTATCAATAAGAGACATCGTTATCAGTAAAATAGGTAATAGAAAATGAATTTAGACATTTGGATATGCAAGTGCTTACTAGTAAATAATAAGTAATATCTTTCCATATGCAATTTGTTAAATAAATTGAATAAATGTACTTAGCTTATAGAATCAAACAGACCAACTTAAAAAAATTTAGAGAACTGGATATTGGTTTTCAGTATTCTCTCACACATCATTGTGTGAGTATTTTCTCACATACCATTGCCATGTTGTCCAGCTTAAAAGCAAAGCTTTTAGGATCTCCCAAGATATAGAAATATTGTTGGTCTAATTTTCATTTGTTACTATAATTCCACCGTCTCTCCCACATCTTCCTAGTTTGTTGCATCACAACACTTATATTCATGGGTCCAGACTAATTTGCTTGACTATAAAAATGCAATTCCACATAAATCAAATATGCTCAGCAAAACCTGCAATTTATGCAAGGTAGTTTCTTTCCATATCCAAATGCAACCTGAATTAGAGTTACTCTCACACACATTCAGATTACTTAGTGAGTTTTTTTTTAAAGACAAGAAGAAATTATTTTTGTTCTTTTCAGTGCCTCTTCACAGCTTCCAAAGAAAACCCAGGTGTTGTAGGAAGCTGTTGTCAATGACTATGAAAAGCAGACCATCAGCCAGCATTTTCATTTGGCCAGTTCCATAAACAGAACTGCAAAAACTTAACTTCCTGCTGTCTGAACTGTCAGACCGCATGGTATATAACACCAACTCTCATGGTGCCTCAGCTGACTGCAGCCAAAGCCCCAGGCTCCTTGTAGGTAGGAGTTCAGAGGAAGCAGTCTCCTGTCCTTTTTACCATCCTAACTCTACTAGAGCTAATGCATACTGTCTCTGAAACAGAAGGGAAACTGTTCTTCCTTAACCGTTTCAATTCTGCTGCCATATTTCTGTGCAAGCCCCTCGCTCGCCTCAACCCCTCAGAAATCTCACCATGACAAGTGGGTAGACCATCCAGTGGGGACTGGAGGCTGTCCAGGCTTGGAAAGGAGGGAAGCAAACTGTTTCTGGGATCAATTGGTTGGTCAGCAATTCAGTCTTTCAGCAGGAGGGTGGGGAGGAGGGGGAGGAGTCCCCTCCTCCATCCAATACTAAAAAAAAGGAAAAAAAATTGAAGCTGTTATATGAGCATGCCTATCACTGCCATCAGCAAGTTGAAGAAAATTCCGAGGTCTCTGCTGAGCTTTCGAAAGTACCTCATAAGACTACCTTTTGCCAATTTGAAATTTTGTCCTCCCTTACAATGCTGCCCTTAATGCTTCCTTTAAACCAGTTTTACCCGTATCTAACTCTTGGCCCTCCCCAGTTCATTCCCCACCCTGCAACCATAGAAATCTTCAGAAGGCAAATCAGATCAAATCACTCCCCTGCTTGTGACTTTTCAGTAGCTTCTCATTGCTTTCAGGACAAGGCCCAGATCCTGCCTGGACCTCAGCTACAAGGCTCTGAATTCTCTAACCCCTGTTTTCCTTTCTAGCTCCTGGTGAACCTTCTCTCCCCCTGACATGCCAAGCTCCATCCACTCCACTGGCCGCCTTTTATTCCTTGAGTTCCCAAAGTTCCTTTTGCCCTGAGAGCCTTTGCACTTGCAACCATCTCCGCAGGAATGCTTTCATAGCCTTTGCAATTTGTCTTTCAGATCTCAGCTTAAATGTCACTTTGTCAGATGAGATCAGGGTTCCCTGTTTAGTGCTCCAAATAGCCCGTATTAATTACATTGAGGATACTGTACTGACAAATGAGGTTAGTAATCATGGAGAACAGAAGTCCAAGGGGATTGTGGATGATCTAATATTGTATTGCTTTTAAGAAAGGGGAAGTAGGTGTATTCTAGGAATCACAATATTAAAGGCACACACAGTTCTAGAACCGACTGATAAAAGGATAGGGTATTTTATTTTAGTGGAAGGGAAAAGGCAATCACAAGTAGCTACAGTTAATTCACTGGGATATAGTTTGGCCTTCAAGATTCCGAGAAAACTTTTTTTGTAGGATGAAGGGAAAGCAAATTGGAAAGGATGGTGTTGTAAGAGGTCTAAATATTTATCTTCCATAATAAGGCAATAAGTATTTATCTAAAAATGGAAAGATCAAGAGCCATCAGTATAAGGACATTATTTAGAAATATGGAAGTAAATGTTAGAGGAAACAGTTAAGATTATTGAAAGTGGTTGCTTTCCTAGTACAGATCAGAAGTTAGGCAAGATGGAGTAGGGGTCTGCTCTTTTGCTTTAGAAGTCTTATTAATCTATTGAAGTTTTTAACTATGAATATGTATTACTTTAAAAAATAAAATTAACAGGAAGAGTAAATAGCATTTTGAATGGGCAGAAAGGAAGGCGAGCATTCAAGCCAAGAGAAACAGCAAAGATTTGAAGCAGTAAGTAAACCTCTCTAGGGGAGCAGTGGAAGATAATTGAATAACTATCATTTATTGAACCCTTGCTGTGTGTCAGGCACTGTGAGAAGCACTTTGTACACATTACCTCATTTATTCTCATTAACCCCATAATGTACCCTTACTATCCTCATTTTATAGATAAAAAAACTGAGAGGTTAGGGAACATGCCCAAAGTCAGAGCTTGACAATTGCAGAGCAGAGTCAAACAGGTCCATGTGACTCCACATCCATACCTGTAACCACTACATTTTGAAGGCATAATTGACAAGGTTTCATCACTGATGTAATTTATGGAACAAAGGAGGGAGGTGAATCCAAAATGACTCTAAAGAATTAAGGCTCAGTGAGTGGAAGAATGATATTTATTCATTTGTTCATTTCAACAAATATTTATTGACTGTTGATTACATCCAAGCAGTGTGCAGGACCTATAGTAGTGTACCTGAAAGGTGTGATCCCTTCTCTTCCAGGGCTCATCATCAATCACACACTGGAAAATCATTCAGAGGGAACATCAGTAGACAAAATTATGAGTCGTTCTAATTGTGTTGAAGTAACAATAGAATGCTCTAATACAAATGTCTAGTATACATTGAAAATGTGGTTTTAGAGCTTGGTATAAGATGCTTTAAACCTCAAAAGTTTACCCCTGGTTAAGGGAAATCAGAACTGAGGAGAGCTATTTCATTTAATGCTTCAGAAATCCTGCATGAGCTTTAAGAATGCAGTTTCAGTGGTGGTTGGGCTGGAAGCCAGATGGCAGGAGTTTATAGATGTAACCCATTCATTTGCAAAGCTCAATGGTAGAAGAAGGAAAAAAAGATTGTATTGAATACAATTGCTAGGAGGACCGAAAGGATTAAGCATTTCCCACCCCCCCCCCCCAAACTAAAGGAGACCTAAACATGTTTAAAAACGGGGGAACAGACTTGTGGACACAGGGTGGGAAGGAGAGGGTGGGACGAATTGAGAGAGCAGCATTGAAACATATACATTACTATATTTAAAATTAGATAGTTGTATGATGCAAGGAGCTCAAATCTGGTGTTCTGTGACAACCTAGAGAGGTAGGATGGGGTGGGTGGTGGGAGGGAGGCTCCAGAGGGACGGGGCTACGTACACCTATGGGTGATTCATGTTGATGTATGGCAGAAACCAAAACAATATTGTAAAGCAATTCACTTCAGTTCAGTTGCTCAGTTGTGTCCGACTCTTTGTGACCCCATGGACTACAGCATGCCAGGCCTCCCTGTCCATCACCAACTCCCAGAGTTTGCTCAAACTCATGTCCATTGAGTCAGTGATGCCATCCAACCATCTCATCCTCTGTTGTCCCCTTCTCTTCCCACCTTCAATCTTTCCCAGCATCAGGGTCTTTTCCAGTGAGTCAGCTCTTCGCATCAGGTGGCCAAAGTATTGGAGTTTCAGCTTCAGCATCAGTCCTTCCAATGAATATTCAGGACTGATTTCCCTTAGGATGGACTGGTTGGATCTCCTTGCAGTCCAAGGGACTCTCAACAGTCTTCTCCAACACCACAGTTCAAAAGCATCCATTCTTTGGCGCTCAGCCTTCTTTATAGTCCAACTCTCACATCCATACATGACTACTGGAAAAACCATAGCTTTGACTAGATGAACCTTTGTTGGCAAAGTAATGCCTCTGCTTTTTAATATGCTGTCTAGGTTGGTCATAACTTTTCCTCCAAAGAGCAAGTGTCTTTGAATTTCATGGCTGCAGTCACCATCTGCAGTGATTTTGGAGCCCCCCAAAATAAATTTTGTCACTGTTTCCATTGCTTCCCCATCTATTTGCCATGAAGTGATGGGACCAGATGCCATGATCTTAGTTTTCTGAATGTTGAGTTTTGAACCAATGTTTTCACTCTCCTCTTTCACTATTACCAAGAGGCTCTTTAGTTTTTCTTTGCTTTCTGCCATAAGGGTGGTGTCATCTGCATATCTGAGGTTATTGATATTTCTCCCAGCAATCTTGATTCCAGCTTGTGCTTCATCCAGCCCAGGGTTTCTCATGATGTACTCTGCATATAAGTTAAATAATCAGGGTGACAATATACAGCCTTGACATACTCCTTTCCCGATTTGGAACCAGTCTGTTATTCCATGTCCAGTTCTAACTGTTGCTTCTTGACCTGCATACAGATTTCTCAGGAGGCAGGTCAGGTGGTCTGGTATTCCCATTTCTTTCAGAATTTTCTAGTTTGAAGTGATCCACACAGTCAAAGTCTTTCACATAATCAATAAAGCAGAAGTAGATGTTTTTCTGGAATTCTCTTGCTTTTTCAATGATCCAACGGATGTTGGCAATTTGATCTCTGGTTCCTCTGCCTTTTCTAAATCCAGCTTGAACATCTGGAAGTTCTCAGTTCATGTACTGTTGAAACCTAGCTTGGAGAATTTTGAGCATTACTTTGCTAGCATGTGAGATGAGTGCAATTGTGTGGTAGTTTGAACGTTCTTTGACATTGCCTTTCTTTGGGATTGGAGTGAAAACTGATCTCTTCCAGTCCTGTGGCCACTACTGAGTTTTCCAAATTTGCTGGCATATTGAGTGCAGAAGTTTCACAGCATCATCTTTCAGGATTTGAAAAAGCTCAACTGAAATTGCATCACCTCCACTAGCTTTGTTTGTAATGGTGCTCCCTAAGGCCCACTTGACTTCGCACTTCAGGATGTCTGGCTCTAGGTGAGTGATCACACCATCGTGGTTATTTGGGTCATGAAGATCTTTTTTCTAAAGTTCTTCTGTGTATTCTTGCCCCCTCTTCTTAATGTCTTCTGCTTCTGTTAGGTCGGTCCGTACCATTTCTGTCCTTTATTGTGCTCATCCTTGCATGAAAAGTTCCCTTGGTATCTCTAATTTTCTTGAAGAGATCTCTAGTCTTCCCCATTCTATTGTCTTCCTCTCTTTCTTTGCACTGACCACTGAGGAAAACTTACTTATCTCTCCTTGCTATTCTTTGGAACTCTGCATTCAAATGGGTATATCTTTCCTTTTTGCCTTTGCCATTTGCTTCTCTTCTTTTCACAGCTATTTGTGAGGTCTCCTCAGACAACCATTTTGCCTTTTTGCATTTCTTTTTCTTGGGGATGGTCTTGATCACCACTTCCCCTACAATGTCATGAACCTCCATTCGTAGTTCTTCAGGCACTCTATCACATCTAATCCCTTGAGTCTATTTCTCACTTCCACTGTATAATCATAAGGGATTTGATTTAGGTCATACCTGAATGGTCTAGTGGTTTTCCCTACTTTCTTCAATTTAAGTCTGAATTTGGCAATAAGAAGTTCATGATCTGAGCCACAGTCAGCTCCTGGTCTTGTTTTTGCTGACTATATAGAGCTTCTCCATCTTTGGCTGCAAAGAATATAATCAATCTGATTTCAGTATTGACCATCTGATGATGTCCATGTGTAGAGTCTTCTCTTGTGTTGTTGGAAGAGGGTGTTTGCCATGACCAGTGCATTCTCTTGGCAAAACTCTTAGCCTTTGCCCTGCTTCATTCTGTACTCCAAGGCCAAATTTGCCTGTTACTCCAGGTATTTCTTGACTTCCTACTTTTGCATTCCAGTCCCCTATAATGAAAAGGACATCTTTTTTGTGTTAGTTCTAGAAGGTCTTGTAGGTCTTCATAGAACTGTTCAACTTCAGCTTCTTCAGCATTACTGGTCAGGGCATAGACTTGGATTACTGTGATATTGAATGGTTTGCCTTGGAAATGAACAGAGATCATTCTGTTGTTTTTGAGATTGCATCCAAGTAAAGCAATTATCCTCTGAATAAAAATAAATTTAAATTAATAAAATATAAAAGCATAGAGGGGAAAGAGTCTGTAGAAAGAGGAGCTAAAGATTTCAGAAAGAAAAGATGATTGAGGAAGCTGGTTATGAAATGGATTAAGAGAAGATGGACTGGAGAATGGGGGGCTCTCAGGTGTCCCTTCTAAGACAGGGAAGAAGGCTGAGAGGTGAGAGATCCAGTCAAACAGTTTTAGATGATGCGGATGGAGAGGAGTGAGCAGTCTATCTTGTCTAGTTATTGTGAGAAAAGTCAACTGAGGGAGGGAATGGAGCTTCCTAAGGAATCAAATAATAGAATTTGAAACTCAGATCTGAAAGTTAGTAAACTCTTTGGATCCTCAATGGCCCTATTTCAGTCACTTTCTGTTATTTAAAGTAATAGCAGATTGTGCCATCCTTCAGTGTTCCTGATCAACTAATTCAAATTTTATTTCACCCAGGCCAACATTCAGGTACTCGGGCTCAGGCATGATGCCATCAAAATCCATTAGAAATGGCTCTCTTCCCAGCAGTGATAGTGAGGCAAACTTCCCTTAACAATCAAATCCAACCTTGAATTAATTAGTATCTCTGTTGGTGTCTGTTTTATTTTAAGTCATATAGTTCTTACTGGCTCACTTTCTAGCATTTGTAATTCCATTTGACCCTCTTCCACCAGGATTTAGTCTGCCCTACTTGAAAAAGTATTTGCCCTTACGGTTTCACTTCTTTCTCGTCGCCACACATAATACACCAGCATGCACAAAACACAGAAAACACAAGGGCTTCTTGAGGGCAGGGACCATGCCTTATTTATCTCTATGCCTGTTTTCTGGGGAAGAGCATAACACATTGTTGAAACTAAAGGAATGTTGACAAAGGAATGAGTGATTATGGATGTGCTATTGTGGAGAGAGCCCTAAACTGAGATCCAGGAGGAGTCAATTCTGTCGGTTATCTGGAGTTCCTTTGGGACCAATCATGTACAGTCTCTGGACCTTATTCTCCCTTGGGGAAAATGAGAGGATTGGATGTTCTATTGAGTTACTTCTGAGTTTTATATGTTGTTTTTAAGTAGATAAAATTTCAGGTTTTTCAAGTAGCAATATTTAGATTGCTGTTAGGAACTTGTTCTAAGTCCCTGGACAACCCATTGGATTGCCTGTGAATTGGAGTAGATCTGTACCTCAGGCTACAGTGGACAACCAGATGCGTTACTCAAAGTGCTGTCCACTGAGAAGATTTCCCTTCCCTAGTGTCTCTGCAGGGTATCCTATAGTGGGGTTGTAGCATTGCAGTCCTCCACTTTCAGATGGTACCATCTTATCTATGCAAACTTTTGTGTAAACCAGGCTCATATATCTCTTTTTGATCTTAAGTCATTTGGTCATAGGTAACTTACCATGAGGCCACAGGTATGGATTGAGGAGGGGCCGCAGGGTGGCAGGAAGAGGTGACAAGGGAGTCTAGACCATCTGCTCAGGAAGCTAGCATGTCTTCAGAGCCTGCTCAGGCTCCATCCCACATGGACACCTTCCACAAGATGAGGGAATACTTCTGGGCACCCCAGACTTTATGGTCAGGGAGATGAGATAACAGTGTTTGTGATGGGCAGCCATTCTCACTTGGTCAGCCATTCTGCTGTTGCTGCTGCTAAGTCGCTTCAGTCATGTCCGACTCTGTGTGACCCCATAGACAGCAGCCCACCAGGCTCCCCCATCCCTGGGATTCTCCAGGCAGGAACACTGGAGTGGGTTGCCATTTCCTTCTCCAATGCATGAAAGTGAAAAGTGAAAGTGAAGTCGCTCAGTCATGTCCTGCAGCCTACCAGGCTCCTCTGTCCATGGGATTTTCCAGGCAAGAATACTGGAGTGGGTTGCCATTGCCTTCTCCGGGCCAGCCATTCAGTCTCCACTAGAAACTATCAGCAAGCCAGGAGATTCTCAAAAGACCTCCCAGCAAAACAGGAGATCAGTCGAGTGAGCAAAGGAGACATCCCACCAGGTGTCTACTAGACCTCCCCCTCCCTCTTTTCAGTACTGCCTTATTACCTTTTCCTAGCCTCTACTTCAAGAGCCAAGTGTTCTTCCAAAGTCCCCCTTTATGAGTAGGGGAATGAGATCTGATAAATCTCTTCAATTTGAGAATTTGGGAACTTTAAAAAATGTTGAGATAGTCACAAAGAACCGCAGGGAATGACCACCGCTGAGCCAAAGTGATGAGTCTCTGATGGTGGGATTGAAGTGTCAATAAGGAAACTACCTGGGTGTGTAGGGAGGGTTCACTCACCTCCTGCCCTTCAAATCACACCTTATGACCATCAACTTCTTTGTTGTGGTACATGGCCTTCTCATTGCCATGGCTTCTCTTGTTGCAGAGCACGGGCTCTTAAGTGTGGGCTCAGTAGTTGGGGCTTGTGGGCTTAGTTTCCCCCACAGCACGTGGGACCTTCCTGGACCAGGGATTGAAACTATGTCCCCTGCATTCGCAGGCGAATTCTTTACCACTGAGTCACCAGCGAAGTCCCATACCTTCTCTTTTACAGTTGTGGGGAAGGCCAAGTTTCCTTTCTGCCCTAATCAGCCTACCTTTCAACACCCAACACCTCCTCCTTCCTCCACCCTCCCTAAGACTCTTACCACACCTGTGATTTATGAGACTCTTCCTAATCAATCCTGGATAACTGAGTAACACCCAACAGTGAAGAAAAGACCAAACCCATCACATAAATACTGTACTTACTTATTTTGTTAGCACTCAGAGTGGAGCCTGTTTCCTTCTCTGTGCTATCTGTGTGTACAGATTGCCCAGAATCACCCAGGCAACCAGATAGAATGGAACTTTAAAGAAACAATCCTCATGTCATACCTCACTAGAAATTCATTAGCTCCTCCCCTGCAGACCAGTACTAATACTATCAGAGGTGATGTCTCAACTCCTGCTCAGTTCTAGGCCGTATTTAATAATCAGGCTATTTCTCTGTCATTCCGTGACTGCTGGGCAATCTCCTATCACTAATGGCTATTTTATATTACCACAGGGCAGACAAGGTTCCAGTGACCCTCAGGCTTCCACAGGAAGTTTTAGCCAGATCTAATTACTATGGGTCTCCAGCAAACACACTCTCCTCCCCATTGCAACATTGTTATCACCCAAATGAAACTGTTAAAGGAATAGAAACGTCACAAAAGGGTACAGTTTATGAACCAATTGTGTACACTTCAGTAGGGAACAGTTTTTCTTATTGATTACTTATGAGATCATTACTTGCCTTATCTCCTTTGGGCTGCCTCCACCAGTTATGTGTCAGTTTGCCAGAAAGCTGGTGTTCCCTGAAGCACAGAACTCTCGACCATTGCCTGGATTCACTTCACTTTAGCAACGGTGCTTCCTGGATGGTATACATATTTGTAATACGTATAAAGTTCCTGATATCATCAACTTTGTATTTAATAAAGGGATGTGAGACCACTGCACTTTTTGACAGTTGGTATAATATTAGTTGTTAATATTACTTCATGGGAAAAGTCAGTATCTTCTTTGGTTTAAATCACAGCTGCCTCAGGAATATATGGGAATTTTCCTAATCAGTTTATGTTCTTGGCACAGATCATAAACAATATTCACAATCTCAAGTGTACAGAGAACTTATTTATAGCCTTGACATATTTTTCCATGAGCTGTTTAAATACCAACAGTGTCCCCAATGTACCTGGCCAGGAAAATAATTGATTCATGTTCTTGTCTATTGGTGACCTTCCATAGAAAGAAATTAAGGATCATTTAAGTATGAATAGGGATTAAAGACAACCTTGTATGCACCAGGACCCAGAGACCCCACAAGAGACTGAGCCAGACCTGCCTTTGAGTATTTGAGTGTCTCCTGCAGAGGCACAGGTCAGCAGTGGCCTGCCGTGGGGACAGGGGCTCTGGCTGCAGCAGACCTGGGAGGCGTGGCATGTGGCATAAAACATCTTAGAGGAGGTCATCATTAGCCCCAGCATAGAGCCACCGAGCAGACAACCCACAAACTGGAGAACAATTATATCAAAGAAGTTCTCACACTGTTGCAAAAGTTCTAGGGCCCACAACAGATTTCCCAACCTGGGGATCTGGCAAAGGGACTGAGAACCCCCAGGGAATTTGACTTTGAAGGCCAGTGGGATTTGATTACAGAACTTCCACAGGACTGGGGAAACAGACTCTTGGAGGGCACAAACAAAACCTTGTGTGCACCAGGACTCAGGAAAAGGAGCAGTGACCCCACAAGAGACTGAGCCAGACTTGCCTGTGAGTGTCCAGGAGTCTCCAGCGGGACCTGCTGTGGGGTCAGGGGCACTGAATAAAACAGTCCTGGGAGCCATGTGCCATAAGTCCTTTTGAAGGAGGTTGCCATTACTGCCATTACCCCTACCATAGTTTGGCCTCAGGCCAAACTACAGGAAGGGAACACAGCCCCACCCATCAACAGAAAATTGGATTAAAGATTTACTGAGCATGGCCCCACCCATCAGAACAAGACCCAGATTCCCCCACAGCCAGTTCCTCCCATCAGGAAGCTTCCACAAGCCTCTTATCTTTATCCATCAGAGGGCAGACAGACTGAAAACCATAATCACAGAAAACTAACCAAATTGATCACATGGACCACAGCCTTCTCTAGCTCAATGAAACTGTGAGCCATGCCATGTAGGGCCACCAAAGAAAGATGGGTCATGGTGGAGAGTTCTGACAAAACATGGTCCACTGGAGAAGGGAATGGCAAACCACTTCAGTATTCTTGCCTTGAGAATCCCATGAGCAGTATGAAAAGCAAAAATATATGAAACTGAAAGATGAACTCCCCAGGTCAGTAGGTGCTCAATATGCTACTGGAGAAGGGCAGAGAAATAGCTCTAGAAGGAATGAAGAGATGGGGCCAAAGCAGAAACAGCACCCAGTTGTGGATGTGTCTGGTGGTGAAAGTAAAGTCTGATGCTGTAAAGAACAACATTGCATAGGAACCTGGAATGTTAGGTCCATGAATCAAGATAAATTGGAAGTGGTCAAACAGGAGATGGCAAGAGTGAACATCGACATTTTAGGAATCAGTGAACTAAAATGGACTGGAATGGGCAAATTTAATTCAGATGACCATTATATCTACTACTGTGGGTGAGAATCCTTTAGAAGAAATGGAATAGCCATCATAGTCAATGAAAGAGTCCAAAATGCAGTACTTGGGTGCAATCTCAAAAATGACAGAATGATCTCTGTTCGTTTCCAAGGCAAACCATTCAATATCACAGTAATCCAAGTCTATGCCCTGACCAGTAATGCTGAAGAAGCTGAAGTTGAACAGTTCTATGAAGACCTACAAGACCTTCTAGAACTAACACCCAAAAAAGATGTCCTTTTCATTATAGGGGACTGGAATGCAAAAGTAGGAAGTCAAGAAATACCTGGAGTAACAGGCAAATTTGGCCTTGGAGTACAAAATGAAGCAGGGCAAAGGCTAAGAGTTTTGCCAAGAGAATGCACTGGTCATAGCAAACACCCTCTTCCAACAACACAAGAGAAGACTCTATACATGGACATCATCAGATGGTCAATACTGAAATCAGATTGACTATATTCTTTGCAGCCAAAGATGGAGAAGCTCTATATAGTCAGCAAAAACAAGACCAGGAGCTGACTGTGGCTCAGATCATGAACTTCTTATTGCCAAATTCAGACTTAAATTGAAGAAAGTAGGGAAAACCACTAGACCATTCAGGTATGACCTAAATCAAATCCCTTATGATTATACAGTGGAAGTGAGAAATAGACTCAAGGGATTAGATGTGATAGAGTGCCTGAAGAACTACGAATGGAGGTTCATGACATTGTAGGGGAAGTGGTGATCAAGACCATCCCCAAGAAAAAGAAATGCAAAAAGGCAAAATGGTTGTCTGAGGAGACCTCAGAAATAGCTGTGTAAAGAAGAGAAGCAAATGGCAAAGGCAAAAAGGAAAGATATACCCATTTGAATGCAGAGTTCCAAAGAATAGCAAGGAGAGATAAGTAAGTTTTCCTCAGTGGTCAGTGCAAAGAAAGAGAGGAAGACAATAGAATGGGGAAGACTAGAGATCTCTTCAAGAAAATTAGAGATACCAAGGGAACTTTTCATGCAAGGATGAGCACAATAAAGGACAGAAATGGTACGGACAGACCTAACAGAAGCAGAAGACATTAAGAAGAGGGGGCAAGAATACACAGAAGAACTTTACAAAAAAGATCTTCATGACCCAAATAACCACGATGGTGTGATCACTCACCTAGAGCCAGACATCCTGAAGTGCGAAGTCAAGTGGGCCTTAGGGAGCACCATTACAAACAAAGCTAGTGGAGGTGATGCAATTTCAGTTGAGCTATTTCAAATCCTGAAAGATGATGCTGTGAAAGTGCTGCACTCAATATGCCAGCAAATTTGGAAAACTCAGTAGTGGCCACAGGACTGGAAAAGATCAGTTTTCATTCCAATCCCAAAGAAAGGCAATGTCAAAGAATGTTCAAACTACTGCACAATTGCACTCATCTCACATGCTAGCAAAGTAATGCTCAAAATTCTCCAAGCGAGGGGGAGGAGCTAAGATGGCAGAGGAATAGGATGGGGAGACCACTTTCTCCCCTACAAATTCATTGTAAGAACATTTGAACTCAGAGGAAACTCCAGAAAACAACTTCTGATCGTTAGCAGAGGACATCAGGCACCCAGAAAAGCAGCCCATTGCCTTCGGAAGGAGGTAGGGCAAAGTATAAAAGATAAAAAGAGAGACAAAAGAGTTAGGGATGGAGACCTGTCCCAGGAAGGGAGTTGTAATAGAGGAAGTTTCCAAACACCAGGAAACCCTCTCACTGGCGGGTCTGGGGAAATTTTCGAATCTCGGAGGGCAACCTAACTGGGAGGAAAAATAAATAAAACCCACAGATTACATGCCTAAAAGCAACTCCCAGCAGAAAAGTACCCCAGACGCTCACATCCGCCACCAGCAAGTGGGGGCTGAATGGAGAGGAGCGGGCGGCATTGCTTAGGGTAAGGACCGGGCCTGAATGCCCTGAGGACAATCGGAGGGAGCTAACGTGAGATAGCAACTTAAACTGTGGGATAGCAAGAGAGAGAGAAAATTAACTGGTGAAAAGCGCTAACACACTGCCGGCCCGTTCGCAGAACAAAGGAAGGACTGAGCAATTCCAGAGAAGAGCTAGCTGGCTGTGGACCGGCCCATCCCCCGCCAGAGGCAGGAGGCAGGGGGGAGGGGAAAGGGCAAACTTGGCCCCAGAGATGGCATCCCCTACCAAACTGCAAACAGGCTTCCAGTTTCTAACCAAAGACTTCCTGAGATTCTGGATGGTTGACATCTGCTGGGAGGGTCGCGGCTAGAGACCAGCTCCCCAGAACAGACACAAGGCGCACCCGTCCGCCATGTGCGTGGAAACTGAGGCTGGGACCGCGGAGGGGAGAAGGCGCACCGCACCTGGGGAGTGTGCTCATCAAACTCCCAGCTGCCTGAGCTGCTCGGGCCTGGGAAGGCACAAAACGCAGGCCCAACGGAGTCTGCGCTTTTGTGGAGTACCTGAAAATGGGAACCGCACGCAACTCAGGGCCCGCTCCCTATAGAGTAGCCTGGAGCCTGAGCAGTATAGACGGGAAAGCACACATGCTGTGAGCGGGGGCAAACCCAGTGTGGCCGGAACACTGCGAGTGCTCCCCACACACACCAGTGACATTTGTCTGCAGTGCCCCTCCCTCCCCGCAGCACGACTGAACAAGTGAACCTAAACAAGAGACCACCTCTGCCCGCTTGTGTCAGGGCGGAAATTAGACACTGAAGAGACCGGCAAACAGAAGCCAAATAAACAAAGGGAACCGCTTCAGAAGTGACCAGTGCAACAGATTAAAATCCCTGTAGTTAACACCAACTACACCGGAAGGGGCCTATAGATATCGAGAAGTGTAAGCTGGAACAAGGAGCTATCTGAAACTGAACCGAACCCACACTGCCCACAATAGCTCCAGAGAAATTCCTAGATATATTTTTACTATTTTTTTAATTAAAAAAATTTTTTTCTTTTTTTTTTTCTTTTTTTTCTTTTATTTTCTTTTAAAGTCCTCTATTACTCCTCTATTACTCCTTAATTTTCATTTTCATTTCACTATAACCTTGCAAAAAAAAAGACCCTATTTTTAAAGCGAACTTCATATATATTTCTTAAATTTTGGGGGTTTTTCATTTTGTTTTTAATACTGTATTTTTAAGAGTATAACCTCTAGATTTTTAATCTTTGTTTTTCAGTATTTGATATCAATTTTGGACATTTAAGAATCCAATATTCAGTACCCATTTTTACTCAGGAGTGTGATGATTACTCTCTCCCCCTTTTGACTCTCCTTTTTCTCCCCCAGATCACCTCTATTTCCTCCCTCCCCCTTCTCTTCTCAATCCAATTCTGTGAATCTCTGTGGGTGTTCTGGGCTATGGAGAACACTTAGGGAACAGAGTACTGTGTAGATCTGTCTCTCTCCTCTTGAGTCCCCCTTTTTCTCCTCCTGCTCATCTCTATCTCCCTCCTCCCTCTCCTCTTCTTCATGTAACTCTGTGAACCTCTCTGGGTGTCCCTCACTGTGGAGAATCTTTTCACCATTAACCTAGAAGTTTTATTATCAGTGCTGTATAGTTGGAGAAGTCTTGAGGCTACTGGAAGAATAAGACTGAAATCCAGAGGCAGGAGACTTAAGCCCAAAACCTGAGAACACCAGAGAACTCCTGACTACAGGGAACATTAAGTAATAAGAGATCATCCAAAAGCCTCCATACCTACACTGAAACCAACCACCACCCAAGAGCCAATAAGTTCCAGAGCAAGACATACCACGCAAATTCTCCAGCAACACAGGAACATAGCCCTGAGTGTCAACATACAGGCTGCCCAAAGTCACACCAAACACATAGACCCATCTCAAAACTCACTACTGGACACTCCATTGCACTCCAGAGAGAAGAAATCCAGTTCCATGCACCAGAACACCAACGCAAGCTTCCCTAACCAGGAAACCTTGACAAGCCAATTGTCCAACCCCACCCACTGGGAGAAACCTCCACAATAAAAAGGAACCACAGACCACCAGAATACAGAAAGGCCACTCCAAACACAGCAATCTAAATAAGATGAAAAGGCAGAGAAATACCCAGCAGGTAAAGGAACTTGAGAAATGCCCACCAAGCCAAACAAAAGAGGAGGAGATAGGGAATCTACCTGAAAAAGAATTTAGAATAATGATAATAAAAATGATCCAAAATCTTGAAAACAAAATGGAATTACAGATAAATAGCCTGGAGACAAGGATTGAGAAGATGCAAGAAATGTTTAACAAGGACCTAGAAGAAATAAAAGAGTCAATTAAAAATGAATAATGCAATAAATGAGATCAAAAGCACTCTGGAGGGAACCAACAGTAGAATAACGGAGACAGAAGATAGGATAAGTGAGGTAGAAGATAAAATGGTGGAAATAAATGAAGCATAGAGGAAAAAAGAAAAAAGAATTAAAGGAAATGAGGACAACCTCAGGGACCTCTGGGACAATGTGAAATGCCCCAACATTCGAATCATAGGAGTCCCAGAAGAAGAAGACAAAAAGAAAGGCCATGAGAAAATACTCAAGGAGATAATAGTTGAAAACTTCCCTAAAATGGGGAAGGAAATAGTTACACAAGTCCAAGAAACCCAGAGAGTCCCAAACAGGATAACCCAAGGTGAAACACACCAAGACACATTAATCAAATTAACAAAGATCAAACACAAAGAACAAATATTAAAAGCAGCAAGGGAGAAACAACAAATAACACACAAAGGGATTCCCATAAGGATAACAACTGATCTATCAATAGAAACTCTTCAGGCCAGAAGGGAATGGCAGGACATACTTAAAGTAATGAAAGAGAATAACCTACAACCCAGATTACTGTACCCAGCAAGGGCCTCATTCAGATATGAAGGAGAATTCAAAAGCTTTACAGACAAGCAAAAGTAGAGAGAATTCAGCACCACCAAACCAGCTCTTCAACAAATGCTGAAGGATCATCTCTAGACAGGAAACACAGAAAGGTTGTATAAACGCGAACCCAAAACAACAAAGTAAATGGCAACGGGATCATACCTATCAATAATTACCTTAAATGTAAATGGGTTGGATGCCCCAACCAAAAGGCAAAGACTGGCTGAGTGGATACAAAAGCAAGACCCCTATATATGCTGTCTACAAGAGACCCACCTCAAAACAAGGGACACATACAGACTGAAAGTGAAGGGCTGGAAAAAAATATTTCATGCAAACAGAGACCAAAAGAAAGCAGGAGTCGCAATACTCATATCAGATAAAATAGACTTTCAAATAAAGGCTGTGAAAAGAGACAAAGGACACTACATAATGATCAAAGGATCAATCCAAGAAGAAGATATAACAATTATAAATATATATGCACCCAACATAGGAGCACCGCAATACGTAAGGCAAATGCTAACGAGTATGAAAGGGGAAATTAACAATAACACAATAATAGTGGGAGACTTTAATACCCCACTCACACCTATGGATAGATCAACTAAACAGAAAATTAACAAGGAAACACAAACTTTAAATGACACAATGGACCAGCTAGACCTAATTGATATCTATAGGTCATTTCACTGCAAAACAAGCAATTTCACCTTTTTCTCAAGTGCACACGGAACCTTCTCCAGGATAGATCACATCCTGGGCCATAAATCTAGCCTTGGTAAATTCAAAAAAATGGAAATCATTCCAGTCATCTTTTCTGACAACATGCAGTAAGATTAGCTCTCAATTACAGGAAAAAAACTATTAAAAATTCAAACATATGGAGGCTAAACAACACGCTTCTGAATAACTGACAAATCATAGAAGAAATCAAAAAAGAAATCAAAATATGCATAGAAATGAATGAAAATGAAAACACAATAACCCAAAACCTATGAGAACTGTAAAATAAGTGTTAAGGGGAAGGTTCATAGCATTACAGGCTTACCTCAAGAAACAAGAAAAAAGTCAAATAAATAACCTAACTCTACACCTAAAGCAACTAGAGAAGGAAGAAATGAAGAACCCCAGGGTTAGTAGAAGGAAAGAAATCTTAAAAATTAGGACAGAAATAAATGCAAAAGAAACAAAAGAGACCATAGCAAAAATCAACAAAGCTAAAAGCTGTTTTTTTTTAAAGATAAACAAAATTGACAAACCGTTAGCAAGACTCATTAAGAAACAAAGGGAGAAGAACCAAATCAAAAAAGTTAGAAATGAAAATGGAGAGATGACAACAGACAACACTGAAATACAAAGGATCATAAGAGACTACTACTGGAAGCTCTATGCTAATAAAATGGACAACTTGGAAGAAATGGACAAATTCTTAGAAAAGTATAACTTTTCGAAGCTGCACCAGGAAGAAATAGAAGATCTTAACAGATTCATCACAAGCATGGAAATCGAAACTGTAATCAGAAATCTTCCAGCAAACAAAAGCCCAGGACCAGATGGCTTCACAGCTGAATTCTACCAAAAATTTAGAGAAGAGCTAATACCTATCCTATTCAAACTCTTCCAGAAAATTGCAGAGGAAGGTAAACTTCCAAACTCATTCTGTGAGGCCACCATCACCCTAATACCAAAACCAGACAAAGATGCCACAAAAAAAGAAAACTACAGGCCAATATCACTGGTGAACATAGATGCAAAAATCCTTAACAAAATTCTAGCAAACAGAATCCAACAATATATTAAAAAGATCATACATCATGACCAAGTGGGCTTTATCCCAGGAATGCAAGGATTCTTCAGTATCTGTAAATCAATCAATGTAATACACCACATTAACAAATTGAAAGATAAAAACCATATGATTATCTCAATAGATGCAGAAAAAGCCTTTGACAAAATTCAACATCCATTTATGATTAAAAAAAAACTCTCCAGAAAGCAGGACTAGAAGGAACATACCTCAACATAATAAAAGCTATATATGACAAACCCACAGCAAACATTATCCTCAGTGGTGAAAAATTGAAAGCATTTCCCCTAAAATCAGGAAAAAGACAAGGGTGCCCACTCTCACCACTACTATTCAACATAGTTTTGGAAGTGTTAACCACAGCAATCAAAACAGAAAAAGAAATAAAAGGAATCCAGATAGGAAAAGAAGAAGTGAAACTCTCACTGTTCGGAGATGACATGATCCTCTACATAGAAAACCCTAAAGACTCTACCAGAAAATTACTAGAGCTAATCAATGAATATAGTAAAGTTGCAGGATATAAAATTAACACACAGAAATCCCTTGCATTCCTATACACTGAGAAAACAGAAAGAGAAATTAAGGAAACAATACCATTCACCATTGCAACAAAAAGAATAAAATACTTAGGAGTATATCTACCTAAAGAAGCAAAAGACCTATACATAGACAACTATAAAACACTGATGAAAGAAATCAAAGAGGGCACAAATAGATGGAGAAATATACCGAGTTCATGGAATGGAAGAATCAATACTGTCAAAATGAGTATACTACCCAAAGAAACTATAGATTCAATGCAATCCCTATTAAGCTACCAACGGTATTCTTCACAGAACTAGAACAAATAATTTCACAATTTGTATGGAAATACAAAAAACCTCAAATAGCCAAAGCAATCTTGAGAAAGAAGAATGGAACTGGAGGAATCAACCTGCCTGACTTCAGGCTCTACTACAAAGCCACAGTCATCAAGACAGTATGGTACTGGCACAAAGACAGAAATATAGATCAGTGGAACAAAATAGAAAGCCCAGTCATAAATCCACGAACCTATGGACACCTTATCTTTGACAAAGGAGGCAAGGATATACAATGGAAAAAAGACAATCTCTTTAACAAGTGGTGCTGGGAAAACTGGTTAACCACTTGTAAAAGAATGAAACCTAGAACACTTTCTAACACCATACACAAAAATAAACTCAAAATGGATTAAAGATCTAAATGTAAGACCAGAAACTATAAAACTCCTAGAGGAGAACATAGGCAAAACATTCTCCAACATAAATCACAGCAGGATCCTCTATGACCCACCTCCCAGAATATTGGAAATAAAAGCAAAAATAAACAAATGGGACCTAATGAAACTTAAAAGCTTTTGCACAACAAAGGAAACTATAAGCAAGGTGAAAAGACAGCCTTCAGAATGGGAGAAAATAATAGCAAACAAAGCAACAGACAAAGGATTAATCTAAAAAATATACAAGCAACTCTTGCAGCTCAATTCCAGAAAAATAAATGACCCAATCAAAAAATGGGCCAAAGATCTAAACAGGCATTTCTACAAAGAAGACATACACATGGCTAACAAACACATGAAAAGATGCTCAACATCACTCGTTATCAGAGAAACGCAAATCAAAACCTCAATGAGGTACCATTACACGCCAGTCAGAATGGCTGCTATCCAAAAGTCTACAAGCAATAAATGCTGGAGAGGGTGTGGAGAAAAGGGAACCCTCTTACAGTGTTGGTAGGAATCCAAACAGTACAGCCACTATGGAGAACAGTGTGGAGATTTCTTAAAAAACTGGAAATAGAACTGCCATATGACCCAGCAATCCCACTGCTGGGCATACACACCAAGGAAACCAGAACTGAAAGAGACACGTGTACCCCAGTGTTCATTGCAGCACTGTTTATAATAGCCAGGACATGGAAGCAACCTAGATGCCCATCAGCAGATGGATGGATAAGAAAGCTGTGGTACATATACACCATGGAATATTACCCAGCCATTAAAAAGAATACATTTGAATCAGTTCTAATGAGATGGATGAAACTGGAGCCCACTATACAGAGTGAAGTAAGTCAGATAGATAAACACCAATACAGTATACTAACGCTTGTATATGGAATTTAGAAAGATGGTAATGATAGCCCTATATGCAAGACAGAAAAAGAGACACAGATGTATAGAACAGACTTTGGACTCTATGGGAGAAGGCGAGGGTGGGATGATCTGAGAGAACAGCATCAAAACATGTATATTATCAAGTGTGAAACAGATTGCCAGTCCAGGTTGGATGCATGAGACAAGTGCTCGGGGCAGGTACATGGCGATGACCCAGAGGGATGGGATTGGGAGGGAGGTGGGAGGGGGGTTCAGGATGGGGAACACATGTAAATCCATGGCTGATTCATGTCAACATATGGCAAAAACCACTACAATATTGTAATTATCCTCCAATTAATAAAAATAATTGGGAAAAAAATAAAACAGAAGGAAACTAAAAAAAAAAAAAAATTCTCCAAGCAAGGTTTCACCAGTATGTGAACTGAGAACTTCCAGATGTTCAAGCTGGATTTAGAAAAGGCAGAGGAACCAGAGATCAAATTGCCAACATCCACTGGATCATTGAAAAAGCAAGAGAGTTCCAGAAAAAACATCTACCTCTGCTTCATTGACTATGCCAAAGCCTTGACTGTGTGGATCACAACAAACTGTGGAAAATTCTTCAAAAGATGGGAATACCAGACCACCTTATGTGCCTCTTGAGAAATCTGTATGCAGGTCAAGAAGCAAGAGTTAGGATCAGACATGGAACAATGGATTGGCATGTCAAGGCTGTATATTGTCACCATGCTTATTTAACTGCTATGAAGAGTACATCATGTGAAATGCTGAGCTGGATGAAGCACAAGCCAGAATTAAAATTGCTGGGAGAAATACCAATAATCTCTGATATGCAAATGACACCACCCTTTTGGCAGAAATCAAATAACTAAAGATCCTCTTGATGAAAGCCAAAGAGGAGAGTGAAAAAGCTAGCTTAAAACTCAACATTCAGAAAACTAAGATCATGGCATCTGGTCCCATCACTTCATGGCAAATAGATGGGGAAACAGTGGAAACAGTGACAGACTTTATTTTCTTGGACTCCAAAAATCACTGCAGATGGTGACTGCAACCATGAAATTAAAAGATGCTTGCTCCTTGGAAGAAAACCTATGACCAAACTAGACAGCATATTAAAAAGCAGAGACATTACTTTGAAAGCAAAGGTTTGTCTAGTCAAAGCTATGGGTTTTCCAATCATAATGTATGGATGTGAGAGTTGGATCATAAAGAAGGTTGAGTGCTGAAGAATTGATGCTTTTGAACTGTGGTGTTGGAGAAGACTCTTGAGAGTCCCTTGGACTGCAAGGAGATCAAACCAGTCATCCTAAAGGAAATCAACCCTGAATATTCATTGGAAGGACTGATGCTGAACCTGAAGCTCCAGTACTTTGGCCACCTGATGCGAAGAACTGACTCATTGGAAAAGACCCTGATGTTGGGAAAGATTGAAGGTGGGAGGAAAAGGGGACAACTGAGGATGAGATGGTTGGATGGCATCACTGACTTGATGGATTGAGTTTGAAGAAACTCCAGGAGTTGGTGATGGACAGGGAGGCCTGGTGTGCTACAATCCATGGGTTTGCAAAGAGTTGGTCATGACTGAGTGACTGTACTGACTGAAACATAAGGAAGAGATAGGAAAAGCCACAAGTTTAGCATACTGCTGTGATGAGAGGTGATCAAACTGTATATATGTTGTGTACCTCATATTTCCATAATGTATTTCCACAATGATCTTTGCTATCTTTTAGAAAAAGACCTATGCTTATCTCAATTTCTTCCTCAACTATTGGGATGGCAAACATAGGACATATATATTGTCATTCCCCACTCCCACTTTCATAGCAGGCAGTGCCAGTCCATCTTGGTATCTTTGTCACTGAATTTGGAGTAATTGCATAACCTTTTGCAGTCCAGCTCTGTACACAGCTATGTAAATAGATGACATGGGTCACCTGAGATGAAAGCCATTTGTCTTTCTTTTTCTCTCCTTGAGAGGTCATATTGTTTCTTAGTCAAGGATCAGTGATGTCAATGAGTAGAAACTCATTCATGCTAGCTTTAGAAGGGGAAATTTATTATAAGACTATGACAACCAATATTACAGCTATCTGGTCAATGAAGTACAGGGATTGAATTTGGAATTGGCAAGCAGAAACAGGTTGCTTGTTCTTTCTCTCAGTGATCGCATAGTGTCTCTCTTCTATGCTTCTATTTTCTTTCTTTTGACTCTCATTTCAACTTTCTACCTAACTGCCTTCCCAGTCTGACTCTTCCTGTTATATATATTTTTTTTTTTTTTTCATCATTTGATTGTTTCTTTATTTTTTTTTTTTTTTTTTTTTATTTATTTTTTATTTTTTTTTTAATTTTTATTAGTTGGAGGCTAATTACTTTACATCATTACAGTAGTTTTTGTTATACATTGATATGAATTAGCCATGGATTTACATGTATTCCCCATCCCAGTCCCCCCTCCCACCTCCCTCTCCACCCGATCCCTCTGGGTCTTCCCAGTGCACCAGGCCCGAGCACTTGTCTCATGTACCCAACCTGAGCTGGTTATCCGTTTCACCCTAGATAATACACATGTTTCAATGCTGTTCTCCTGAAACATCCCATCCTCGCCTTCTCCCAGAGTCCACAAGTCTGTTCCATACATCTGAGTCTCTTTTTCTGTTTTGCATATAGGGTTATCGTTACCATCTTTCTAAAGTCCATATATATGTGTTAGTATACTGTAATGGTCTTTATCTTTCTGGCTTACTTCGCTCTGTATAATGGGCTCCAGTTTCATCCATCTCATTAGAAGTGATTCAAATGAATTCTTTTTAATGGCTGATATATATATTTTTTAATTTTTGAAAAAACTTATTTATTTGGCTGTGCCAGATCTTAGTTGCTGCATGTGGGATCTAGTTCCTTGACCAGGGATCAAACCTGGGCCCCCTGCATCGAGAGTGCGAAGTCTTAGCCACTGGACCACCAGGAAAGTCCTTCTTCCTGTTATTTAATTCAAGCATCTACATAGTTCTCTCACTAGAGTCTCTGTTGTCTTTTACTAAAAATTTTCAAGGGACAAACTCTGACAGCCAATTAATTTGTGTTTCTAGTATGTCAGTTGTCTACTTTTGGTTCAATCAGTTTTCAGAGAGAGGACTCTCATTGTGTGAAGAACTGTCCCTCCCAGAGCTATGAACATCCAAGTGAAAGCTGAAAAAGTTGCATCTTGGTGGGCAAATTGACTATCTAATAATCTGTTTACTATATTCTCCTTTTTGTCTTCCTTGAGTACAGTTGCCAGATGAAATACAGCAGTGGCGTGTACTCAGTCGCTGAGTCGTGTCCAACTCTTACCACCTTATGGACTGTAGCCAGCTAGGCTCCTCTGTCCATGGAATTTTCCAGGCAAGAATACTGGAGTGGGTTGCCATTTCCTTATCCAGGGAATCTTCCTGACCCAGAGATTGAACCTGTCTTGGCAGGTGGATTCTTTACCCCCTGAGTCATCGGGGATGCAAAATACAGGAGGCTCAATTATAGTTGAATTTCAGATCAACTGTGAATATTCTTTGACTTATGTATGCCCCCCAAATTATTCATTGTTTATGAGAAATTCAAACATGAATGGACATCCTGTGTTTTAGTTACTAAATTTAGCAACCTTGTCCCTGAGTCCTCTCTTGGACTCACCCCTTGGGCTGATGTAGTGAAATGTTTTCTAATAAATCATTAGGTGTTATCCATAGAGGGTGAGTAAAAATCCAAAACTGAAATATACTCTTGTCTAGCAGAGATTCAGTATGGCCATAGCAATAATCCACATTTAGAATATTGAGTGGTTTACTATTATTGGCTCTATTTTTGAAGACTTGGTTTTTCCTTCTAGATTGATTTTAGGACAAATTTTTTGGTGGAGTGGGTGGATTGTCTCTTCCAAAGAATAGAAGCTGTTGAGGGGCAGAGTCTGACTCATGGTAATTTGATGTCACTCAGTGGAATGTTTGGAGCACTATGAGTATATCACAAATGCCCCAATTTCAAAAAATATCTTTCCTGGAAAAATTTCTTCAAAAGAAGTTGAAGAGACTATCATCTCTACTTTCTTGAGTCAGATTTGTTTAGGGTTTGGGGGACTACCCATTCCTCTTCAATACTCAAATCAAAACCAAAGTACTAATTACAAAGGACTGATTTATTCATGAATTGTTGGCCAAGACCCAATAACCCAACATACAGTGCTGTTAAGAGGTAGATTGTGGAAGCAGCTTAGACTTGTGACTTAAGAAGGGGGCTTCTGACTTTCCACTCAAATTATAATCCTGAGACCAACCTGCATATTCATGTGCAGAGAGAAAGACAAGAGAGGAGAGAGAAAGAGAGAGATGACTAGAGTTTTAAATCAGGATCCAGTCCACTTACCCAATGAGGAAAATGGATGTGAACCCCAAGACTGCATCACATGCCAAGGTGGTAAAGAGAGCATTGTTCTTGTTCAATTGCTCAGTCGTGTCCAATTCTTTGCAAACCCCTGGACTGCAGCATGCCAGGCTTCCCTGTCCTTCACCATCTCTTGGAGCTTGCTCAAACTCATGTCCATTGAGTCGGTGATGCCATCCAACCATCTCATCCTCTGTCATCCCCTTCTCCTCTTGCCTTCAATCTTTCCCAGCATCAGGGTCTTTTCAAATGAGTCAGTTCTTCGCATCAGGTGGCCAAAGTATTGGAGCTTCAGCTTCAGCATCAGTCTTCCAGTGAATATTCAGGGTTGATTTCCTTTAGGATTGACTGGTTTGATCTCCTTGCAGTCCAAGGACTCTCAAGAGTCTTCTCCAACACCACAGTTCAGGAAAAACCATAGCCTTGACTAGATGGACCTTTGTTGACAAACTAATGTCTCTGCTTTTTAATATGCTGTCTAGGTTGGTCATAACTTTGCTTCCAAGGAGTAAGCGTCTTTTAATTTCATGGCTGCAATCACCATCTGCAGTGATTTTGGAGCCCAGGAAAATAAAGTCTGACACTGTTTCCACTGTTACCCCATCTATTTGCCATGAAGTGATGGGACCAGATGCCATGATCTTAGTTTTCTGAATGTTGAGCTTTAAGCCAATTTTTTCACTCTCCTCTTTCACTTTCATTAAGAGGCTCTTTAGTTCGTCTTCATTTTCTGCCATAAGAGTGGTGTCATCTGCATATCTGAGGTTATTAATATTCCTCCTGGCAATCCTGATTCCAGCTTGTGCTTCCTCCAGCCCAGTGTTTCTCATGATATACTCTGCACATAAGTTAAATAAACAGGATGACAATATACAGCCTTGACATACTCCTTTTCCTATTTGGAACCAGTCTGTTGGTCCATGTCCAGTTCTAACTGTTGTTTCCTGACCTGCATACAGGTTTCTCAAGAGGCAAGTCGGGTGGTCTGGTATTCCCATCTCTTTCAGAATTTTCCACAGTTTATTGTGATCCACACAAAGGCTTTGGCATAGTCAATAAAGCAGAAATAGATGTTTTCCTGGAACTCTCTTGTTTTTTGATGATTCAGTAGATGTTGGCAATTTGATCTCTGGTTCCTCTGCCTTTTCTAAACCCAGCTTGAACATCTGGAAGTTCATGGTTCATGTATTGCTGAAGCCTGGCTTGGAGAATTTTGAGCATTACTTTACTAGCATGTGAGATGAGTGCAATTGTGTGGTAGTTCAAGCATTTTTTGGCATTGCCTTTCTTTGGGATTGAAATGAAAACTGACTTTTCCAGTCCTGTGGCCACTGCTGAGTTTTCCAAATTTGCTGGCATATTGAGTGAAGCACTTTCACAGCATCATCTTTCAGGATTTGAAATAGCTCAACTGGAATTCCATCACCTCCACTAGCTTTGTTCATAGTGATGCTTTCTAAGGCCCACTTGACTTCACATTCCAGGATGTCTGGCTCTAGGTGAGTGATCACACCACTGTGATTATCTGGGTCATGAAGATCTTTTTTGTACAGTTCTTCTATGTATTCTTGCCACCTCTTCTTAATATCTTCTGCTTCTGTTAGGTCCCTACCATTTCTGTCCTTTATTGAACCCATCTTTGCATGAAATGTTCCCTTGATATTTCTAATTTTCTTGAAGAGATCTCTAGTCTTTCCCATTCTGTTGTTTTCCTCTATTTCTTTGCATTGATCACTGAGGAAGTCTTTCTTATCTCTCCTTGCTACTCTGCATTCAAATGGGTATATCTTTCCAACCTATGGTAAACCACAAAGGAAAAGAATATATTAAAAAAGAATGCATATATATATATGTGTGTGTGTGTGTGTATAAAACTGAATCACTTTGCTGTACAGCAGAAATTAACACATTGCAAATCAACTATACTTCAATTAAAAAAAATTTTTATTTACCAAAAGGCAGGAAATCACAAAGAGGAAAAGAAGAAACAAAGGCTTATGCTAATGAATGGCTGGAATCATTAGTCCTGAAAAGACTGAATGGACTGTATCTATCATATCTACTCCTTCTCTGCCAGTTTGCAAAATAAGAAAATCAATGTCCCACATTGTGGGACTCTCTTGGTAGTCCAGTGGCTAAGACTCTGCACTCCAATGCAGGGGGCCTGGGTTTGATCCCTGGTCGGGGAACTAGATCCCACATGTGGCAAACTAAGAGTTCACATGCTGCAACTAAAGATCCTGCACATGCAACGAAGATCCCATGTGTCACCAAGATCCCACGTGCCACAACTGAGACCAGGCAAAGCCAAATAAATAAGTAAAAATGTCCAATTGTGTGGCTGTGAATCAGAACAATAGAACGTGACTGACACCCCAATATTCATAACGGCACTATTTACAATAGCCAAGATATGGAAACAATCCAAGTGCCCATCAACAGATGACTGGCTTAAGAAGATGTGGTATATATATATATATATATATATATATATATATATGTATATATATAATGGAATATTACTCTGGCATAGAAAAGAATGGAATAATGCTATCTGGCAGCAACATGGACGGACCTACATGTTATCATACTAAGTGAACTAAGAAAGAGGAAGACAATATCGTATGATGTCACCTATACGGGGAATCTAAAAAAATGATACAAATGAACTTATTTACAAAAGAGAAACAGACTCACAGATGCTCAAAACAAATTTATGGTTACCTAGGGGAAAGGAAAGAGGGTGGATAATCAGGAGTTTGGGATTAACCAATACAAACTACTATACATAAGATAGATGTTATAAGTGTTACAGTAGAGCACAGGGAATTATATCCAATATCTTTTAAGAACCAATAATGGAAAAGAATCTGAAAATATATATATTAAATATATCAGTGAATTTGCTGTACACCTGAAACTAATATTGTAAATCAAGTATACTTCAATTAAAAAAAAGGAATGTGACTGAGCTACTTACCTTCAATTTCCACATGTTTGTATAAACAAAAAGTATCCACAGCAAAATGAAATAAAATTCTATTATAAACAGTGCTGCGATGAACATTGGGGTGCACGTGTCTCTTTCAGATCTGGTTTCCTTGGTGTGTATGCCCAGAAGTGGGATTGCTGGGTCATATGTGGTACATATACACCATGGAATATTACTCAGCCATTAAAAAGAATTCATTTGAATCAGTTCTAATGAGATGGATGAAACTGGAGCCCATTATACAGAGCGAAGTAAGCCAGAAAGATAAAGACCATTACAGTATACTAACACATATATATGGAATTTAGAAAGATGGTAACGATAACCCTATATGCAAAACAGAAAAAGAGACTCAGATGTATAGAACAGACTTGTGGACTCTGTGGGAGAAGGCGAGGGTGGGATGTTTCAAGAGAACAGCATCGAAACATGTATATTATCTAGGGTGAAACAGATCACCAGCCCAGGTTGGATGCATGAGACAAGTGCTCGGGCCTGGTGCACTGGGAAGACCCAGAGGGATCGGGTGGAGAGGGAGGTGGGAGGGGGGACCGGGATGGGGAATACATGTAAATCCATGGCTAATTCATTTCAATGTATGACAAAAACCACTGCAATGTTGTAAAGTAATTAGCCTCCAACTAATAAAAATAAATGGAAAAAAAAGAGAAAAATTTAAAAAAAGAAATAAAATTCTAAAGTACCAAAGGACTAATGGAAGATATTATAAATTAGTAACAATGAAGGTATGAAGGTAGTCAACTCTTGATATTTGCTCACAAAAGGACTATATCACTGTTATGTAAACAAGTCTCTTTTTATAAACTTTAGTTTCACTGAACAAACAGTGAAGACAAAGTGAAATTGTCAAATATAAATGCTTTTTTAATAAAGACTTTCTCATCATGTTTAATGGGAAACAACTAAAATGTCATGAAAACAGTCCAGTAGGGAAACTTTTACTATTTATCTTTCAGATCATATTTTTTTCTTCAAAATCTGCACATATTCTTGTGATGTTTTCAAAAGTAGGTCCTCATATAGATTTGACTCCTCTGTAGATCCTAGAGGAGACATTCTTTAGGATCCAGATTAAAATTCAGCAGCAGGTTTTTCTAGTTCTCTAGTTATATTCTTTTGCAAATTGCGCTGCGTCTTGGTCAAGTACCTTTCCATGCTGTTAATTTGAAGGGTGTGGAATTGAGGTAGAAAGCACTCCGTTTGCTCTTGGAGTAAGATTTCTATTGAGCACTAAACTACTATTGATATTTCCAACACAAACAGGCTCCAGGATTGGCCTCGTGGTAAGAGTGCTGATTCAAGGTCTGTTCTGCTGTTTCTCCACCACAAGATTGCTGCTGATCTCTGCCAACCTCTCATTAGTCTTGTCTAGTTTATTTGCCAATGACTTTCTAAATTCTAGCTCTTACTAGGTAAAGTGGCTTATATTTTTCCAACTCTCCTGTATTAGAATCTTCTTGGAGTGTTTTCACCTTGGCGGGTTCAGGTTCGAAGTCTTTAATTCTGAGTTCCATCTGACTTCTTATTGAAGCGTTATTCTTCTCTCGTAACTGCTCTAAGTTTCCTTGAGATGCCTCTTGTATTTTCATAGACAATAATTCGAAAAAAAAGGAAGAAAAAAAATAAATAATGTCCTTACAGATTGCTAAATAATAATAATAATAATAATTCCTGTCGAAGAATTTGATTTTTTGCATCCAGGTGCAGACACTTTGAAGATTTCCAGCTCTGCTGTAAGATCATCAATCTGACTGTGAGTTGATGTAACTTCTTCTTTCAGTCCTATACCTCATCTTCTAAGGTAGCATGATAACGTGACATCGCCTCCAGTGAAGCCTCTGATGTAGACTGCATTTTTAGGGTATCAGCCAGTTCTTATTGAAATTGTCTCACAACTGCTATGGCAATCTGCATCATCAGATTTCTGCAGCTGCCGCCACCAGAGGTCCCAGGCCACCCGGGCTCCCAGTCCCGGCTTTCTACAGGCAGTGTGAGCCCCAGCAGGAAAATAAAGTTTTATACGCTGATCTCTTGAGGTTACTTACAGGAAAAACATAAGAACATACTGCAAGTCACTTAAAAAATTAAAATGGTGTGGGGTAAGCTATTTCAGGAGCCGTATACCAATTGCTAGACTCATGGATTGTCAGAACACTAGTCTTGGCTACTAAACACTAATTCAAGCTACTTCTCTCTTTTAATTACTGTTATATGCAAGAAATCATGCAAGTCTGAAACAGATTTATGATGTTCTAGAGCTTTCAACCACTTTTATGCTGTAGGCAGCCTCCCAAAGAACCCCTCCCCTATTCATTAACTAGGATGTTGGACTAGAGGGAAAAAAATATTTTTTCGTGACCATAACATCCCATGGGTCCTCTATATATGCCAGATTTTGTGGTTTAGTTTCTTTCTCTAAAGCTCATATTTTGTTGTACACTTCTGCTGTAGCACAAATAATATAGATCAAATTTTATTCAGGCATATAAGGCCTCAGAAGGTCTGCCACACAAACATCCACACTGAAATACTTTTGTAAGAAGTACTCATAATAAGAGGAGAAACAAATTCTGGAGATGCTGTAGGGATACGTGGATTACAAGTAATGGAAAACCTTGGTATTAGGTGTTGAACTGTGCCCCTCTCCCAAATTCCTAATCCCCAGAACGTGACACTTGGAAATAGGGTCACTGCAGGTGTCAGATGAGGACCCATCATACTAGAGTGGGCCCCTGATCCAATATTACTGGTGCTATTATAAAAAGGGGAAAGTTGGACCCAGACAAGAAAACAGAGAGAATGCCATGTGAAGATGAGAGCTGTGCCACCCCGGGCTAGGGAACTATCAGAACTGAGGAGAGAGGGCTGGCAAAGATCCATCCCTGGTGCCTTCAGAGGAGGGCATGGCCCTACTGACACCTCCATCTCAGACATCTAGCCTCTGGAACTGTGAGAGAATAAATCTGTGATGTCTCAAGGATTCCCCTGGTGGACAAGTGGTTCAGATGTGGGTTAGATCCCTGGCTGGGGACCTAAGATCCCACATGATGCCACCAAAAATTAAAAAAGAAAAGAAAACAACTGATGTTTCAGCCAACCAGCTTGCAACACTTTATCATGGCAGCTCTCGGAACTAATATACTTGGTGAAGTCTGCTGTCACCTTAAAAATAGCTAAGACCAAATAATGGAAAAATAATAGGGGATTATTATGGAGGAAGTGTCCTTTCACACCCCATCCCCACAGGAAAAGGAGTGACTAATCTGATTGTACAGAGTTAAACTGCATCAGGCCACACATCATGAGTGCATAAGGTCACTATCTTGAAAGGTGATTGTGTTTGCTATTCTCTCTTTGTTTATGCCATGCCAGCAAAGATCTGTCTAGTCAAAGCTATGGTTTTTCCAGTAGTCATGTATGGATGTGAGAGTTGGGCCATAAAAAAAGCTGAGCGTCAAAGAACTGATGCTTTTGAACTGTGGTGTTGGAGAAGACTCTTGAGAGTCCCTTGGACTGCAAGGAGATCCAACCAGTCCATCCTAAAGGAAATCAGTCCTGGGTGTTCACTGGAAGGACTGATGCTGAAGCTGAAACTCCAATACTTTGGCCACCTCATGCGAAGAGTTGACTCATTGGAAAAGACCCTGATGCTGGGAGGGATTGAAGGTGGGAGGAGAAGGGGACAACAGAGGATGAGATGGTTGGATGGCATCACAGACTCAATGGACATGAGTTTGGGTGGACTCCAGGACTTGGTGATGGACAGGGAGGCCTGGCGTGCTGTGGTTCATGGGATCGCAAAGAGTCGGACATGACTGAGTGACTGAACTGAACTGAATTGGATATAGTTTTCTGTGCTATATGGTAGACCTTGTTGTTTATCCATTCTATATATAAAAGCTTACATCTGCTAACCCCCACCCCTCAATCCCCTCTCCCTTGGCAACCACCAATCTGTTTTCCACGCCCATCAGTTTGTTTCATATTTTAGATTCTAAATATAAGTGATATCATATGGTCATTTGTCTTTCTCTTTCTGACTTATTTCACTTAGTGTGATAATCTCTAGTTGCATCCATGTTGCTGCAAATGACATTACTTCATTCTTTTTATGACTGAGTAATATTCCATCATTATTCCATCTTTATCCATTCCTCTGTTGATGGACATTTAGATTACTTTCCATGTCTTGGCTATTGTGAATAATGCTGCTCTGGACATAGGGATATATGTATCTTTTGCAATTATAATCTTGTCCAGATATATGACCAAGAATGAGATTGGTGAATCATATGGTAATTCTATTTTTAGTTTTCTGAGGAACCTCCATACTGTTTTCCACAGTGGCTGTATCAGCTTACATTCCCAGCCTTTTGGTAATTTTAATATGGTTTAGAAAGTAGTTCATTTTGCTAGGAAAATTGGTGACTAAGGAAATAGTTTGATGATGGAGAATATCTACAGATTTTTTTAATTATCAGAAAATTTCTACTGTTTAGAGAAAAGTGACTATATGGTTCCTATACCTTATTTTTTATAGTATAATATTTATATACAACAGATTTATGGCAATTTATTTCTTCAACTCCTTCAGCTGTCTTTTCAATGTACTATTTTGATTCAGGCACATCAGGGAATAATTCTAAGTAGAACTATTCTCAAGTAGCACTACCTCAAAGTTCTTAGATGTAAGCTATTATTAGCCCTTGCTTATTTCAAAGAAGGCCCTTACTATGCATTATATAAATAATTGAAAAATTAATTAATCATGATTAACCCTTGTTTAATAAGGTTGCAACAGCAGAGGAATAATAGAGGGGTGTATATAGGTTGCCTTTAAGGAGATATTTGACTGAAGCTCTCAGAAAGCTTTCTTCCTACTTCTAGTTCCCTTCCTTTGTTGCTTCTAATTCTTAGGAATTTCACGATGTGGCAGGGCCCTGAGGATTTTGAGAGTCGATAAAACTGGAGACTTTTAAATATCCCTCATCTGGTGTATGACTTCTCTGTGGCCACTTAAAGATCTGCCAACCAGGCATATGCCACCGTGAGCTAGCGTCCTCAGATCTGGTAGCCCGGTAAAACATGGTCTTCTTGCTGAATGAGCATTCCTTCAGCTCTTCACAGCCCTCTTTCCCCACAGGAGATAGAAGAGAGGATTTGTAAGTATCCTTTCAGCTATATGCTTATGTAATTTATTTTTAAAAGATTTATGTATATATTTTAATTGGAGAATAAATGCTTTACAATATTGCGATGGTTGTCATACATCAACATGAATCAGCCATAGGTATACATGTGTCCCTCCCTCCTGAACCCCCTCCCACTCCCTCCCCACCCCATCCCTCCAGGTTGTCACAGAGCACCTGCTTTGGGTTCCCTGGCCCTGCTTCATACATCAAACTCAGGCTGGCTATCTCTTTTACACATGGCAATGTATATGTTTCATTGCTGTTCTCTCAAATCATCCCACCCTCTCCTTCTCCCACTGAGTCCAAAAGTCTGTTCTTTACGTCTGTGTCTCCTTTGCTGCCCTGCACATAGGATTGTTGGTACCATCTTTCTAGATTCCACATGTATGTGTTAATATACGGTATTTGTCTTTCTCTTTCTGACTTACTTCACTCTGTATAATAAGCTCTAGGTTCATCCACCTCATTAGAACTGACTCAAATGTGTTCCTTTTATAGCTGAGTAATATTTCATTGTTTATATGATTTATTAATTTTTTTAACTTTTAAAATTGTTTAATTTTAAAAAATTTTGTTGAAGTAAATTGATTTACAATGTGTTAACTTCCATATTTATCGAATTTCATGTAGAAATATATGTGAGAAGTGTTTGAAATCGGATCTTTTAGCACGTTTTTAAGGTGATAGATTTTTAGATAGCACTTTACTGAATGAAAGGAGCAAAATATAATTAAGTTATTGTTGTGTTAGTCACTCAGTCGTGTCCGACTCTCTGTGACCGCAGGGCTTCCGTGGTGGCTCACGGAATTCCTAAGATGGTAAAGAATCTGCCTGCAATATAGGAGACCTGAGGGAAGATCCCCTAGAGAACGGAATGACTACCCACTCCAGTATTCTTGTCTGGAGAATCCCGTGGATAGAGAAGCCTGGTGGGCTACAGTCCACGGAGTCAGAAGGAGTTGGACACGACTGAAGAATTTAACAATTTGAGTTCCACAGCCAGGAACAAGATATGAGTTTTGGAGATGAAGGTAAGGAATGCGGATTAAAGGGAAACAGCGCGGATGGTTTGAGAGAGAAGGACCACGTTTGAAACTGGCTTCACAGCGACCCCTGGTGGACGGAAATGTAAGGAAGCCAAGGACTGACTGAGATATAGTTCTGACACTTGCTGAACAGGGAAATAATAAAAAGGGAGCCAGACAGAAGAAAGGTATCATGACGGATAAGACAATGCTGCAAGAAGGCTAGGAAACAGAGATTCAGAGCCCTCTTACTTAAACCGGGATATTTCCAATAAGACCTAAAGACTATCCTTTGAAGTGACACGAGTTATTTTAGGTATTAACTTGTATAAGCTTTCACTGCTAAAATTATTTTTTTTTTTTTTGCAAAAATTCTTGTCTAACTCAGGGTACATTTTTTTTTACATATTCTATATTGGTTTTATATGTGAAGCCCCATACTAATACACCTAGAATTTTGCACATTGAATGAGCTTCAAATATTCTGTAGACTCTATAATTGTGACTTAAAAAGGAACATACATACTCATGCTGATAACTTGTTCTTAAGAAGTCATTTTCATTGGTTGTCACTGGCAGTTAGTCACTTTTATTAGATTTATTATTTCCAGCCTTTAAAGTATTACAAGTGTTTAGCTTAAGAATGGTAAAGAGAAGAGAGCTTAGATTATTTGACTTTGCCTACCAAGACTTTGGTTGAATTTAAAGTGAAACACTGTTTAAACTGAATTTAAACTGAAAAACTGTCCAGGCTACAGATAGCTCAGATAAACGCCAAAATAATCTTGCAATATGAAGCCAGATTACCCAATCAAATTTTAATTTTGATTTTAAAAAGTTTAGACTGAGATGCTGTCAAATGCTGGTCACCATCATCTGAACAAAGCAACCGCATACTGACTCGATAATTTATGTTAAGAAATTATTAATTTTTATCTGAGATAATAGTATTGTGTTTATATATTTTTAAAATTTATTATCTTTTTGAGGGTGTGGAGAAAAGGGAACCCTCTTACACTGTTGGTGGGAATGCAAATTAGTACAGCCACTATGGAAAACAGTGTGGAGATTTCTTAAAAAGCTGGAAATCGAACTGCCGTATGACCCAGCAATCCCACTTCTGGGCATACACACCAAGGAAACCAGATCAGAAAGAGACACATGCACCCCAATGTTCATCGCAGCACTGTTTATAATAGCCAGGACATGGAAGCAACCCAGATGCCCATCAGCAGACGAATGGATGAGGAAGCTGTGGTACATATACACCATGGAATATTACTCAGCCATTAAAAAGAATTCATTTGAATCAGTTCTAATGAGATGGATGAAACTGGAGCCCACTGTACAGAGCGAAGTAAGCCAGAAAGATAAAGACCATTACAGTATACTAACACATATATATGGACTTTAGAAAGATGGTAACGATAACCCTATATGCAAAACAGAAAAAGAGACTCAGATGTATGGAACAGACTTGTGGACTCTGGGAGAAGGCGAGGGTGGGATGTTTCAGGAGAACAGCATTGAAACATGTATATTATCTAGGGTGAAACGGATAACCAGCTCAGGTTGGGTACATGAGACAAGTGCTCGGGCCTGGTGCACTGGGAAGACCCAGAGGGATCGGGTGGAGAGGGAGGTGGGAGGGGGGACTGGGATGGGGAGTACATGTAAATCCATGGCTAATTCATATCAATGTATAACAAAAACTACTGTAATGATGTAAAGTAATTAGCCTCCAACTAATAAAAATTAAAAAAAAAAATTTATTATCTTTTTGAGATATAAATGGCAAGGCAATGGATAGAAGTTTAAATGAAACAAAATTGGCCGTGTGGTGATACCTGTTGCATCTGGGCAATGTTTATATGGGCATTCATTCATATTCCTTCTTCTACTTTTTTGTTTGAACTGTTTTTCATACTAAACCATAAAAATTTGATCAGAACTTTTGCTTCTATTTGTGAATTTTAAAAAGACCAGGCTAGCCTAGAACAGTTCTAACCTTTTACAGTGTATCTTTTCAAAAGGGTAATACCAGTAGGAAATCAAGTCTGTAGCTCCCACGATGCTTTTTAATTGCATTTTCCACTCTTAAAACTTTTATGCATCAGCAGTTACTTCATGACATCTGTGAATTTCATGATAACCTTACAGACCCCACCAGGGTACTACCAGTAGAGGCAGAGGCTATGAGGAAGTTAGATTTGAATGAACACAAGACATCTTTATATGCTGCTGGTAGGTTAAGAGACTGTCCAGATTGATTAAAAGTCAAGCAGGGATTTTGCTGACAGCAGTGTACTGGGTGATCTGTGAATAAACAGATACCCTAGAAACTGAGAGTGAGAAGGCAGTGCAGCATAATGAAAATTTGAACGTAAGCCAATCATTTCTGTCCTTTATCATGCCCATCTTTGCATGAAATGTTCCCTTGGTATCTCCAATTTTCTTGAAGAGATCTCTAGTCTTTCTCATTCTATTGTTTTCCTCTATTTCTTTGCACTGATGACCAAGGGAGGCTTTCTTATATCTCCTTGCTATTCTTTGGAACTCTGTATTTAAATGGGTATATCTTTTCTTTTCTTCTTTGCCTTTGGCTTCTCTTCTTTTCTCAGCTATTTGTAAGACCTTCTTAGACAACCATCTTGCCTTTTTGCATTTCTTTTCCTTGGGGATGGTTTTGATCACAGCCTGCTGTACAGAGTTATGAACCTCCGTCCATAGTTCTTCAGGCACTCTATCAGATCTAATTCCTTGAATCTGTTTGTCACTTCCACTGTATAATGATAAGGGATTTGATTTAAGGCATACCTGAATGGTCTTGTGGGTTTCTCTCAGTTCAGTTCAGTTCAGTCACTCAGTTGGTGTCCAACTCTTTGTGACCCCATGGACTGCAGCACACCAGGCCTCCCTGTCCATCACCAACTCCCAGAGTTTACTCAAACTCATGTCCATTGAGTCGGTGATGCCATCCAACCATCTCATCCTCTGTCATCCCCTTCTCCTCCTGCCTTCAATCTTTCCCAGCATCAGGGTCTTTTCAAATGAGTCAGTTCTTTGCATCAAGTGGCCAAAGTATTAGAGTTTCAGCTTCAGCATCAGTCCTTCCAATGAATATTCAGGACTGATTTCCTTTAGGATGGACTGGTTGGATCTCCTTGCTGTCCAAGGGACTCTCAAGAGTCTTCTCCAGCACCACAGTTCAAAAGCATCAATTCTTTGGTGCTCAGCTTTCTTTATAGTCCAACTCTCACATCCATACATGACAAGTGAAAAAACAACAAATGTCTGTTGGCAAAGTAATGCCTCTGCTTTTTAATATGCTGTCTAGGCTGGTCATAAATTTTCTTTCAAGGAGCAAGCCACAAGCGCCTTTTAATTTCATGGCTGCAGTCACCATCTGCAGTTATTTTGGAGCCCCCCCCCCAAATAAAGTCTGTCACTGTTTCCATTTCTTCCCCATCTATTTGCCATGAAATGATGAGACCAGATGCCATGATCTTAGTTTTCTGAATGTTGAGTTTTAAGTCAATTTTTTCACTCTCCTCTTTCACTTTCATCAAGAGGCTCTTTAGTTCTTCTTTGCTTTCTGCCATAAGGGTGGTATCATCTGCATATCTGAGGTTATTGATATTTCTCCTGGGAATCTTGATTCCAGCTTGTGCTTCATCCAGCTCAGCATTTCTCATGATGTACACTGCATTTAGAGTTAAATAAGCAGGGTGACAATATACAACTTTGACGTAGTCCTTTCCCGATTTGGAACCAACCAACACAACATGTTGCTCCATGTCCAGTTCTAACTGTTGTTTCCTGACCTGCATACAGATTTCTCAGGAGGCAGGTAAGGTGGTCTGGTATTCTCCATCACTTGAAGAATTTTCCACAGTTTGTTGTGATCCACACAGTCAAAAACTTGGCCGAGTCAATAAAGCAGGAGTAGATGTTTTTCTGGAACTCTCTTGCTTTTTCAATGATCCAACAGAGTTGGCAATTTAACCTCTGATTCCTATGCCTTTTCTAAATTCAGCATCGACATCTGGAAGTTCACGGTTCACGTACTATTGAAGCCTGGCTTGGAGAATTTTGAGCATTACTTTCCTAGCGTGTGAGATGAGTTCATTTGTGCAGTAGTTTGAGCATTCTTTGGCATTGCCTTTATTTGGGATTGGAATGAAAACTGACCTTTTCCAGTCCTGTGGCCACTGCTGAGTTTTCCAAATTTGCTGGCATATAGCATCATCTTTCAGGATTTGAAATAGCTCAACTGGAATTCCATCACCTCCATTAGCTTTGTTCATAGTGATGCTTCCTAAGGCCCACTTGACTTTACATTCCAGGATGTCTGGCTCTAGTGAGTGATCACACCATTGTGATTATCTGGGTCATGAAAATCTTTTTTGTACAGTTCTTCTGTGTATTCTTGCCCCCCTTTTCTTAATGTCTTCTGCTTCTGTTAGGTCCATACCATTTCTGTCCTTTACTGTGCCCATCTTTACATGAAATGTTCCCTTGGTGTCTAATTTTCTTGAAGAGATCTCTAGTCTTTCCCATTCTGTTGTTTTCCTCTATTTCTTTCCACTGATCACTGAGGAAGCCTTTCTTATCTCTCTTTGCTAATCTTTGGAACTCTGCGTTCAAATGGGTATGTCTTTCATTTTCTCCTTTGCCTTTGGCTTCTCTTCTTTTTACAGTTATTTGTAAGTCCTCCTCAGAAACCATTTTGCCTTTTAGCATTTCTTTTTCTTGGGGATGGTCTTGATCCCTGTCTCCTGTAAAATGTCACGAACCTCCGTCCATAGTTCTTCAGGCACTCTGTCTATCAGATCTAACCCCTTGAATCTATTTCTCACTTCCACTGTCTAATCATAAGGGATTTGATTTAGGTCATATCTGAAAGGTCTTGTGGTTTTCCGAACTTTCTTCAGTTTCAATCTGAATTTGGCAATAAGGAGTTCATGATCTGGAGAAGGCAATGGCAACCCACTCCAGTGTTCTTGCCTGGAGAATCCCAGGGATGGGGGAGCCTGGTGGGCTGCCGTCTATGGGGTTGCACAGAGTCAGACACGACTGAAGTGACTTAGCAGCAGCAGCAGCAGCAGTTCATGATCAGAGCCATAGTCAGCTTCCAGTCTTGTTTTTGTTGACTGTATAGTGCTTCTCCATCTTTGGCTATAAAGAATATAATCAATCTGATTTTGGTATTGACTGTCTGGTGATGTCCATGTGTAGAGTCTTCTCTTGTGTTGTTGGAAGAGGGTGTTTGCTATGACCAGTGCATCCTCTTGGCAAAACTCTATTAACTTTTGCCCTGCTTCATTCTGTACTCCAAGGCCAAATTTGCCTGTTACTCCAGGTATTTCTTGACTTCCTACTTTTGCATTCCAGTCCCCTATAATGAAGAGGACATCTTTTTGGGGTGTGTTTTTCAGTAGGTTTCTCTAATTTTTTGGGTGTTTTTCTCTACTTTCTACAATTTAAGTGTGAATTTTGCAATAAGGGGTTCATGATCTGAGCCACAGTCAGCTCCTGGTGTTGTTTTTGCTGACTATATAGAGCTTCTCCATCTTTGGCTGCAAAGAATATAATCAATCTGATTTCAGTATTGACCATCTGGTGATGTCCATGTGTAGAGTCTTCTCTTGTGTTGTTGGAAGAGGGTGTTTGTTATGACCAGTGCATTCTCTTGGCAAAACTCTGTTAGCCTTTGCCCTGCTTCATTTTGTATTCCAAGGCCAAACTTGCCTGTTACTCCAGGTATCTCTTGACTTCCTACTTTTGCATTCCAGTCCTCTATAATGAAAAGGACATCTTTTTTGGGTGTTTGTTCTAGAAGGTCTTGTAGGTCTTCATAGAACCATTCAACTTCAGCTTCTTCGGCATTACTGGTTGGGGCATAGACTTGAATTATTGTGATATTGAATGGTTTGCCTTGGAAATGAACAGAGATCATTCTGTCGTTTTTGAGATTGCATCCAAGTACTGCATTTTGGACTCTTTCATTGACTATGATGGCTACTCCATTTCTTCTAAGGGATTCTTGCCCACAGTAGTAGATATAATGGTCATTTGAATTAAATTTGCCCATTCCTGTCCATTTTAGTTCACTGATTCCTAAAATGTCGATGTTCACTCTTGCCATCTCCTGTTTGACCACTTCCAATTTACCTTGATTCATGAACCTAACATTCCAGGTTCCTGTGCAATATTTCTTTACAGCATCAGACTTTACTTCCATCACCAGTCACATCCACAACTGGGTGTTGTTTTTGCTTTGGCTCTGTCTCTTCATTCTTTCTGGAGTTATTTCTCCACTGCTTTCCAGTAGCATATTGGACACCTACTGACCTGGGGAGTTCATCTTTTCAGTGTCATATCTTTTTGCCTTTCCATACTGTTCATGGGGTTCTCAAGGCAAGAATACTGGGCAGAAGAAAGGACAGAAATGGTATGCATCTAAAAGAAGCAGAACATGTTAAGAAGATGTGGCAGGAATACACAGAACTATACAAAAAAGTTCTTCATGATCCAGATAGTGTGTGGTGTGATCACTTGCTTAGAGCCAGACATCCTGGAAGTCAAGTGGACCTTAGGAAGTATGATACGAACAAAGCTAGTGGACGTGACAGATTCCAGTTAAGCTATTTCAAATCCCATGAGATGATGCTGTTAAAGTGCTTCACTCAACATGCCAGCAAATTTGGAAAACTCAGCAGTGGCCACAGGACTGGAAAAGGTCAGTTTTCATTCCAATCCCAAAGAAGGGCAATGCCAAAGAATGTTCAAACTACTGCACAATTGCATTCATCTCACACACTAGTAAAGTAATGCTCAAAATTCTCCAAGCCAGGCTTCAACAGTATGTGAACTATGAACTTTCAGATGTTCATGCTGGATTTAGAAAAGGCAGAGGAACCAGAGATCAAATTGCCAACATCTGTTGGATCACTGAAAAAGCAAGAGAGTTCCAGAAAAACATCTACTTCTGCTTTATTGACTATGCCAAAGTCTTTGACTGTGTGGATCACAACAAACTGTGGAAAATTCTTAAAGAGATGGGAATACCAGATCACCTTACCTGCCTCCTGAGAAATCTGTATGCAGGTCAAGAAGCAACAGTTAGAACCAGACATGGAACAATGGACTGGTTCCAAATTGGGAAAGGAGTATGTCAAGGCTGTATATTGTCACCCTGCTTATTTAACTTCTATGCAGAATACATCATGCAAAATGCTGGGCTGGATGAAGCACAAGCTGGAATCAAGATTGGTGTGAGAAATATCAATAACCTGAGACATGCTGATGATACCACCCTGATGGCAGAAAGTGAAGAATAACTAAAGACCCTCTTGATGAAAGTGAAAGAGGAGAGTGAAAAAGTTGGCTTAAAACTCAATGTTCAGAAAACTAAGATCATGGCATCTGGTCCCATCACTTCATGGCAAATAGATGGGGAAGCAATGGAAACAGTGACAGACTTTATTTTCTTGGGCTCCAAAATCACTGCATATGGTGACTGCAGCCATGAAATTAAAAGACGCTTGCTCCTTGGAAGAAAAGCTATGATCAACCTAGACAGCATATTAAAAAGCAGAGACATTACTTTGCTGACAAAGGTCCATCTAGTCAAAGCTATGGTTTTTCCAGTAGTCATGTATGGATGTGAGAGTTGGACTGTAAAGAAAGCTGAGCACCAAAGAATTGATGCTTTTGAACTGTGGTGTTGGAGAAGACTCTTGAGAGTCCCTTGGACTGCAAGGAGATCCAATCAGTCTATCTTAAAGGAAATTAGACCTGAATATTCATTGGAAAGACTGATGCTGAAGCTGAAACTCCAATACTTTGGCCACCTGATGCGAAGAACTGGACTCATTTGAAAAGACCCTGATGCTGGGAAAGATGGAAGGCAGAAGGAGAAGTGGATGACAGAGGATGAGATCTTGAATGGCATCTCTGACTCAATGGACATGAGTTTGAGTAAGGTCCGGGAGTTGGTGATGGACGTGGAAGCCTGGTGTGCTGCAGTCCATGATGTTGCAAAGAGTTGGACATGACTGAGTGATTGAACTGAAGCCATCATAGATTGATTTCTTGATTCAGTTAATTACTAGATATGATCTTACTATATGTTACAGAGCATCAGTTAGCTCATATAATACTCCATATAATAGGGGACTGTTGGAGATTAAATAAAATATATGAAATGTGAGGAAATTGTTAACACAGCAGGTCTGGTTGTTTGGTCCTTGTATGTCAAGGGAACTGGAAACTGTGATTTGACTATTGACCAACCCTGGGAGAATGTTCTAATGTTAACTGGTTCATGATCATTTTCTGTTCACCTGATTGCTTTGTACAAACATAAACATCGATGTGCATCTGGTGTCATTGTTGGGATCCTGAGTTTCACTTGGCATGCCTGGTCATGGAGCACGATATTACTATGGGACCCATTCTCAAAAAGCCTCGGATGCTGAGGCTTCCCTGGGCACAGCCATGTTGCACACATGCCTCTAGATTATTGCTAGAGAAGACAGCATGTCCTGGGTGGCCCCAGAGGGCCAAGTACTCAAAAGCGCATGCCCAACTTCTCTGCTTCACCTGAGTAGACATCTTTTTCCTGTTGCTCTTGGTTTGTATAGTTTTGCTCTAATAAACCTCAGCCATGACTATAATCTGCTTTTGAGTCTTGTGAGTCCTTTTGCTAAATCACTGAAACTGAGGAGAGGGCATAAAAGGTCTAGTATAGGACATAAAAATATCCAGGACATAAAAATATCCAGGACATAAAGGGACTAGTACAATGTCTGGCAAGTAGTACACATTCAATATATGCCAGCTATGGAGTTTAACTGATCCTGCTGGATGTGACAGGGGACTGACCTCACTGTACTAGAGTATATGCTGGGACTCCAAGATTTTGTCTGTTTTTCAGAACCATGCTCTCGGAAGTGGGCAGGGTTAACCTCTCATCAGTGGGGAAGTTAGAAAACCTAACTCCAAGATTTTCCCCTGGCCTCTCAGCCCTGATGATTCCAAGTGGGAAGGTACCTTGTGAAGAAAATGGGTAGATATCCGACCTCTAACTGGGACATTCTGAGAATGCAGAACAGGGCAAACTCTTTTTATCATTTTGAAGGATAACAAAAAGAATCAAACACCTTGAGAGTGGGGGCTGGAACCTGGACTCTTACTTTGATAGCAGTCATCAGAGCCAGTGGTATTAGAAATGAGTATTGGGACTTCCCTGGTGGTCCAGTGGCTAAGACTCCATGCTCCCAATGCAGGGGGCCTGGGTTCTATCCCTGGTCAGGGAACTAGATCCCACATACTGCAACTAAGAGTTCGCATGCCATAGCTAACAACCGGCATGGTCAAAAAAATATTTTTTTTAAAAAGGAAATGACTATCAGGAATTTCCCCAATGCAGCCAGAACCAAGCACACAGAGCCATTTCCACCATGCACTGGGCACCACAGAAAGACAGTATTAAACTGTGAGGACACTACGTCAAAATTAAAAAAAAAAAAGTTGGATTAAGACTTCAGTTCAGTTCAGCTCAGTCACTCAGTTGTGTCCGACTCTTTGTGACACCATGGACTGCAGCACGCCAGGCCTCCCTGTCCATCACCAACTCCCAGAATTTACTCAAACTCATGTCCATCTAGTCAGTGATGCCATCTAACCATCTCATCCTCTGTTGTCCCCTTCTCCTCCTGCCTTCCATCTTTCCCAGCATCAGGGTCTTTTCAAATGAGTCAGTTCTTTGCATCAGTGGTGAAAGTATTGGAGTTTCAGCTTCAGCATTAGTCCTTCCAGTGAATATTCAGGACTGATTTCCTTTAGGATGGACTGGTTGGATCTCCTTCCTGTCCAAGGGACTTTCAAGAGCCTTCTCCAGTTCAAAAGCATCAATTCTCGCAGTGGATGGATCACACGGAGCTTGCCACAGCCCAAGGCGGTGTGTACTTCCCGGGTCCACACTGCTCAGGCTTCCTGGTGCTCTGCAAGTGTACTGTCCAGAGTGGGCCCTGTGTTTGGGCCCTTCCCAGGTTCAAGCCACTCAGCCGACCGGGTGCTTGGCAACCTCACTGTCCCAGGTGGGCCATGCATCTCATGCACCTCCTCAGTCCTGGCTGCTCGGTTTCCCAGGTGTGCCGCGAGGGCACAGTCCCAGGTGCGCTGTGTGTCTCCTCTGGGGAGCTGATCTCAAGCTATGACCCTCCAGGCAGATGTCAACAGTCCAGGACTCCAGGAAGACGTGGTTAGCAACTGGCAGCCTGCTCACAGTTTGGTGGCTGATGCGGTCTCTGGGGCCGAGATTGCAGCAACCCCTTTCCTTCTGGCTCTGGCTATCTCACACCTGCCTCTCTGATTCCCAGGAGGAAGGACCCTAACCGGCAGCCGGCTTGCTCTCCTTTGGTATTTGCTAGGGCACAATCCATTGTTCTGTGATCGTGCCAGGGGTCACCATGCAGTGTTAGAGTTTATGGGGGGAAAGGCCCTTTTCTTCCTTTTTTGTCTCTCTGGTGATCCTAGGGTTTGGGTTGCTCTGTCACATTAGCCCCATCAGATTGTTCTCAGGGCACTCAAGCCTGGTCCTCACCCTAAGGACCAATCAACAAAGCACCTCGTGCCTTCCTGCCCAACCCACATTCACTGGTCAAGGATGCAAGCCTCTGTGCCACTTTGCCGCTGGTAGTTGCAGTTAGGTACGTGTTCTATGGTTCCCCCCCCTCCCCGTTTGTTGCCCTCTAAGCTTCCCTGGTGGCTCAGAGGTTAAAGTGTCTGCCCACAATGTGGGAGACCTGGGTTTGATCCCTGGGTCAGGAAGATCCCCTGGAGAAGGAAATGGCAACCCACTCCAGTCCATATTCTTGCCTGGAGAATCCCATGGACAGAGGAGCCTGGTAGGCTATAGTTCATGGGGTTGCAGAGTCAGACACGACTGAATGACTTCACAAAACAAAACTTTCAAAGCTCCGCACAGACACGTCTGTGGGAGGGTTTCCTATTTTGTGGAAGTTCTCCTACTTCACCACTCCTCTGCAAGATGGGACTCTGTTCCTATATCTTTTGTCTCTGTTTTCCTCTTTTATATTTTGTCCTACCTCGTTTGGAAGAGATTGGGCTGATAAATATTTTCAAGTAATATTTTAAAAACAAAAATGAATGCACAAAAAAATCCATGTTGTACAAAACATGAAATATTTTAAATAAAGTCAGGATCTGACTCTGTGCTAGTCCCTGCCAATCCCAACTCTGTGTCTTAAGTCTGCAGGGCCGTCCTTATTGTGTCCACTTTAACAAGCAGAGGGGCAGGTTCCAAGGACTCAGCCACTGCTTTTAAACAGGCCTGTGAACCCAAGAGCTCTAGAAATGTCTCTAGCCTTCTGCCCCAGGGCTCTGCTTCTGGGCTTGTGTTTGATGATCTGTGAAGAATGCATTTTCCTGCTTTCTCTCCCCATAGGTCTCTCTAGAATTTTATGATTTTCCCCCTTTTATCCAATTGTCTTGCTCCCAGAGTCTGGCCAGCACGGTCCCCACTGGATAGTACCCAAACTTGTCCTAGCATCCTCTTGGCTAAATTAAAATCCCTTTCCAGGTAACAGGGAGGAAGAAGAATCTTTCCTGGGTTTCCACCTCATGGCTTTCTACTGCCCTCCTCTGGGCCTCAGTTACCACTGCAGTTCCACCGCGGGCCTTCGGTTTGTTTTTCCCATTAGACTTTTTTAAATTAGCCTCCAACTAATAAAAATAAATGGAAAAAAAATAAATAAAAAATAAAAATAAAAAATAAAAATTTATCCCTTTAGTTCTTTGGACCCCTTGAAAATTGCTTTAAGTATTTGTTACCCATAGCCTGCTAAGATACCTTTATTTTTTATTGCATTTTAAAATTCTGTGAGGAATATTTGAATCTATTCTCATTATGAAAAATCAAAAATATAGAAATATGCAGAATAGGAACTTCTCTGCTGGTCTAGTGGTTAAGACTTCCTCTGCCAATGGAGGGGGTGTGGGTTGGATCCCTGGCTGGGGAGCTAAGATCCTACACACTGTGGCCAAAAAACAAAAACAAAAACAAAAACCCACAACATAAAACAGAAGCAATATTGTAATAAATTCAATAAAGACTTTAAAAATGGTCCACATAAAAAATCTTAAAGAACTATACAGAATAAAAAGTTACAGTCTTGGCCGGTGGGGAAGGGCCTCTGCACCAAAGGGGCCCAGTCAGCCAATGGCAGACGCCCAGCGAAGGCACCTGGAAGAGTAGGCCGTGAATCCGCAGGCTCGGGTGGAAACCCGGCCGGTCCCCAGACCTCCCTGGGACTGGACTCTGACCAAAAGGGCCTAGCGTGCATGGTGAGGCCAGAGGCAGCCTAGGGCCTCGCGCTGTATGCTCAGTTTTGTTTTGTTTTTTCTTTTTTCCTCCTGGAACTCAATCCTGGCCTGGTAGTGCTTCTGGCTTCACATTCTGCACCCTTCACACTTTGGTTTTGTAATGGTGATGAGGTCTGAGTGGCCCCTATGTGGAGGTCCATAGCCTTGACTAGATGGACCTTTGTTGGCAAAGTAATGTCTCTGCTTTTTAATATGCTATCTAGGTTGGTCATAACTTTCCTTCCAAGGAGCAAGCGTCTTTTAATTTCATGGCTGCGGTCACCATCTGCAGTGATTTTGGAGCTCAGAAAAATAAAGTCAGCCACTGTTTCCACTGTTTCCCCATCTATCTGCCATGAAGTGATGGGACCGGATGCCATGATCTTAGTTTTCTGAATGTTGAGCTTTAAGCTTTAAGCCGAACTTTTTCACTCTCCTCTTTCACTTTCATCAAGAGGCTCTTTAGTTCTTCTTCACTTTCTGCCATAAGGGTGGTGTCATCTGCATGACACCACCATATCTGAGGTTATTGATATTTCTCCCAGCAATCTTGATTCCAGCTTGTGCTTCCTCCAGCCCAGTGTTTCCCGTGATGTATTCTGCATATAAGTTAAATAAGCAGGGTGACAATATTCAGCCTTGATGTACTCCTTTTCCTATTTGGAACCAGTCTGTTGTTCCATGTCTGGTTCTAACTCTTGCTTCTTGACCTGCAAATAGGTTTCTCAAGAGGCAGGTCAGGTGGTCTGGTATTCAAAGGGTGCACAGAAAACTCACATGTTCCAGGGCCCAGGGAAGAAGGAATAATTTGGGAAGAGCCTGGGTCAGACCTACCTGTTGACCTTGGGAAAGCCTCCTAGGGAGGCAGGAGGCAACTGGAGTTCACCCAGGTACACAGACACTCTGGCAGCCATTTTTGGGAGCTTGTTCTACTGCAAAGACACTGGCACTGGCAAATATAATTTTGGAATCCTTCTAGCTTATTTACACTGGATCCTACCAGCCTGTCGGCACCAGTACTCAAACAACTCAGGACAAGCAGCTGGCCAGGTGGTGACACAGCCTTACCCACCAGCAGATGGGCTGCCTTAAGACCCTTGAAACTCCAACCATCCCAGGACTAGACCCCCTACACCAGGCAGCCTTGGAACCTCCCCCACACCTTCAGGACCCTGCAGCCAGCCTTTGATATCCTGCCCTGCCTAGCAGCATTGTTGCCTGGAGCATTCCATGGAGGGAGGAGCCTTGCAGGCTATAGTCCATGGGTTGGCAACAATGACTGAACACACACACACACCCCTGACTGTGAGCAGGCCAGCATCAACTCCAAAACTCCACAGTTCTAGAGCCAGAGACCACAGAATACTATACATAGAAGATCCTAAAGACACCACCCAAAAATCTACCTGTCCTCATCAATAAATTGGGATACAAAATTAGTAGGCAGCAATCTGGTGTGTTTCTATATACTAACAATGAACTATGAGAAAGAGAAATTTACCAGCGCAGGGAAATGAATAAAATACCTAAGAGTAAATTTAACCAAGGAGGTAAAAGACCTGTGTTGACTAAAAAAAGATGTACAACTTGAGAGTTGTGAGTTAAGTTTTATTTGGGGCAAAATGAGGACTGCAGCCCGGGAGGCAGCATCTCAGATAGCTCTGAGAGATGCTCCAAAGCAGCAGTGGGGGAAAGATAATATATAAGTTTTGGTGAAGGGGGAGTTCAATACCATGAAGCACTCATTTTACAAAAGGTTTTTTGTTAGTCATGAGGATCTGATGTCACCATGAAGGGATTTAGTGCTTCTCTAGATATGAGGAGATGCAAGGATTGAGATCATAAAATCTGTTCCTAAAAACATCCAGCTATCTAAAGACCTGTCCCACCAGATTCCCTGGAGCACAGAGTGCCTCACTCCACCCTGAACTCCCTCAGGGATTGTTGAAGGTCAACAGCTATAGAGGCAGATGGCAAAGGCCTTTGTTGTTCAGTCATTGGCAATGCTCTTGGTAAGTGCCAATTTGTAGTTGACACAGCCCCCTTGTGGTCATAAATCCGACCATACTTTGGGGAGCATTTCATGACCACTTTGTCCTGCATTGCAGGGAAGGCTCGTTTCCAATTCTGAAGAAGGGTTTTTTGTTTTTTTTTTAATAAGAAACTCAATGTGCTATTACTGGACTAGGTCCCAACAGTCAAATTGTCCAATAGTCAAAGGTATCCAGATATCTGGACACCTGTCTTCTAGTTATGGTCCAGGAAAGTATTCCCTTTGTTGCATCTTTTCATACCTAGAGTTACACTATTACAATCATTGATCATATATCGAGCTATACATTTGATCAACTGCTTCAAGTCTAGTCATCATTTTCATTGGAGGCTCAGTCATACACTTGGTAATACAAGAAATAATAATCTTGTGAAACAAGCAAAATACAAATGGTATAGTTAATAACATTAGTGGAATTAAAAGTAAATTCAATAGGCTAATAGCCTGGTTACTATCATTTAAAGCTTATGAAAGTTGTTAAGGCTTAGATATGGTCAATTACATCCTCCAACCCCATTGAAGGCACACACACACACACACACACACACACACACACACACACACAAGCTGCTAAATGGTCATACCAGTAGAATACAGATCTTTGACCCATTGGGATCATACCAATGGTAGATTGGTTGGGGTTACCTCTAATTTGTTAACATGTATGACCTTAAATTCATGGGAATCCCAGGCTACACCTTCATATCCATCCCTGTAGATGTGAAGGCCATAAATTAGTGCCACAAATCCACTGAGTTCCATACCAATCACTCTCTCTAAGGGTAATAATAGACATAGTTCATAAAGCACCCAGCCTTAATTACCAGGTTGATCATAATTACCAGGTTGATCATTTTTAGTATGATTTAACCCTTCCCAACATAGAGGAGCTTTTAAACTTAAATGACCATAGCCTGGTGTTAACCATATAGATCCACCCCATAATTGTGGGAGTTTTCCTTTTAATAGATGAGAGGTTAATTTTTTTATTGAGACTTAGCTCATCACTCCAATTGAGTTTAAATGACCCTAAGAGAAAACTTAAATCTATGGCCAGCATCAGAGCAGGTATTATTAATTGGCCAGGTGAGAGGATCCCATCTAGTAATATCATGAATAGATAGAACAGGACTGAACACTCATCTAAAATAAATTTCCTAGGGGGTATCCCTAGAGAACAGAAATCCACCAAGGTTACTAAGAAGTACTAGACACAGGTAATTGGCCACAACCCAACAATTGGATTGAGTTTTAAACTAGCATAGAATTGTGTCCATGATAGAAAACATTTGATTGATAGGCATAGGTCCAAGGAATCAAGAAAACATTATAAATGATCATAAAAGTCAGATCAGCATCTTGGGCAAGCTGTCTACTTCTGATGTCATCTTCTTCTCATCCTAGTGTAGTGTAGTTTCCTCTGTTTGAGCATTGTTTTAAGGTGAGTTTGAGGTCAGCAGGCCTCTCTATAGACCAGTCCAGCTTAGGGGCCTTTGGAAGTGGGAGTTAACCCAAGAGTCAATTTCCCTTCAATTTCACTGGGCATGAGCTAGTTAAGAGTACCTGATAGAAAGGTCCTTCCATCCAGGTTGGAGACAGTTCCTTAAATTATGTCTTCTTCCAGTCTTGGTTGCAGGTCATGCGTGAGGCATCTGATCTTCATCCAAAGACAGATTACTGAGATAAGCTTCAGAAACAACCCTAGAGTGTCCTTTAATAATTCAATTAAATTTTGCATTCAGTTCAGTTCAGTTCAGTTCAGTTCATTCGCTCAGTCGTGTCTGACTTATTGTGATTGCACGAATCGCAGCACGCCAGGCCTCCCTGTCCATCACCAACTCCTGGAGTTCACTCAAACTCATGTCCATCAAGTCGGTGATGCCATCCAGCCATCTCATCCTCTGTCGTCCCCTTCTCCTCCTGCCCCCAATCCCTCCCAGCATCAGGGTCTTTTCCAATGAGTCAGCTCTTCGCATGAGGTGGCCAAAGTATTGGAGTTTCAGCTTCAGCATCAGTCCTTCCAATGAGCACCCAGGACTGATCTCCTTTAGGATGGACTGGTTGGATCTCCTTGCAGTCCAAGGGACTCTCAAGAGTCTTCTCCAACACCACAGTTCAAAAGCATCAATTTTTCAGTGCTCAGCTTTTTTCACAGTCCAACTCTCACATCCATACATGACCACTGGAAAAACCATAACCTTGACTAGACGGACCTTTGTTGACAAAGTAATGTCTCTGCTTTTTAATATGCTATCTAGGTTGGTCATAACTTTCCTTTCAAGGAGTAAGCGTCTTTTAATTTCATGGCTGCAATCACCATCTGCAGTGATTTTGGAGCCCAAAAAAATAAAGTCTGACACTGTTTCCACTGTCTCCCCATCTATTTCTCATGAAGTGATGGGACCAGATACCATGATCTTAGTTTTCTGAATGTTGAGCTTTAAGCCAACTTTTTCACTCTCCTCTTTCACTTTCATCAAGAGGCTTTTTAGTTCCTCTTCACTTTCTGCCATAAGGATGGTGTCATCTGCATATCTGAGGTTATTGATATTTCTTCCAGCAATCTTGATTCCAGCTTGTGCTTCTTCTAGCCCAGCGTTTCTCATGATGTACTCTACATATAAGTTAAATAAGCAGGGTGACAATATACAGCCTTGACGTACTCCTTTTCCTATTTGGAACCAGTCTGTTGGTCCATGTCCAGTTCTAACTGTTGTTTCCTGACCTGCATACAGGTTTCTTAAGAGGCAGGTCAGGTGGTCTGGTATTCCCATGACTTTCAGAATTTTCCATAGTTTATTGTGATCCACACAGTCAAAGGCTTTGGCATAGTCAATAAAGCAGAAATAGATGTTTTTCTGGAGCTCTCTTACTTTTTTGATGATCCAGCGGATGTTGGCAGTGTGATCTCTGGTTCCTCTGCCTTTTCTAAAACCAGCTTGAATATCTGGAAGTTCTCGGTTCATATTGCTGAAGCCTGGCTTGGAGAATTTTCAGCATCACTTTACTAGCATGTGAGATGAATGCAATTGTGCAGTAGTTTGAGCATTCTTTGGCATTGCCTTTCTTTGGGATTGTAGTGAAAACTGACCTTTTCCAGTTCTGTGTCCACTGCTGAGTTTTCCAAATTTGCTGGCATATTGAGTGCAGCATTTTCACAGCATCATCTTTCAGGATTTGAAATAGTTCAACTGGAATTCCATCACCTCCACTAGCTTTGTTTGTAGTGATGCTTTCTAAGGCCCACCTGACTTCACATTCCAGGATGTCTGGCTCTAGGTGAGTGATCACACCATCGTGATTATCTGGGTCGTGAAGATCTTTTTTAGACAGTTCTTCTGTGTTTTCTTGCCACCTCTTCTTAATATCTTCTGCTTCTGTTAAATCCATAGCATTTCTGTCCTTTATTGAACCCATCTTCACATGGAATGTTCCCTTGGTATTTCTAATTTTCTTGAAGAGATCTCTAGTCTTTCCCATTCTGTTGTTTTTCTCTATTTCTTTGCATTGATCGCTGAGGAAGGCTTTCTTATCTCTCCTTGCTATTCTTTGGAACTCTGCATTCAAATGGGAGTATCTTTCCTTTTCTCCTTTGCTTTTCACTTCTCATGAACAGTATGAAAAGGCAAAATGGTAGGATATTGAAAGAGAAACTCTCCAGGTCAGTAGGTGCCCAATATGATACTGGAGATCAGTGGAGAAATAACTCCAGAAAGAATGAAGTGATGCAGTCAAAGTAAAAATTTTACATTAATATACCCTAACAGCAAAGAACTATCCAGGAAATGAGTCTTAGTAGATACAGACCTCCATTAACAAACTGGGATTTAACATTCATTGAAACATCTTTTTCTCCCTAAAATCACCATCAGTTTTTTTTTTACCAAATATAACCAAATTAAGACTTGTTTGTAATATAGGTCTGGTCTCAATAAACTTGGCCTGATGATTTATATAACCATAATTGATCATAGACTTTTTTGCTTTGCTGAGACTATAAAAGTCTCAGACTGAACTTTTAAAATAAAACCTTTCAGGGCTAGGAAAGTCATGCCAAAGGTTTATCACAGATTTTGCCTAACAGATCTAAGTGAATTCCTCCCTTCTCAAGGTCTCAGATTCCTTCAAGTTCCTTCAGATTTCTGTACCTGTTAGTGAGATATCTTTCCTAACTTGTCTGATAAAGTTACTGGAAACTAAGAGTTTCCTATATCTGGAGGGTTCAGATAGAGAAAGAAGATAAATGTTTCAGTTTGTTTATAAAATATAATTTTATCAAATTACCATCATAATTAGTTTGAGGGGAAGGTTTTTCTTAAACCTGGAAAACACAGATTTAACCCAGTAATTTTTCAGATAGAAACCATAAAAGTTATAAGCATATTCACCAGTTCATTCAGTCCTTTTGTTAACCTTTGTGAAGTCATCAGGTTTTCCATTAGAATCTTTACCCAGTTCAGAAACTGGTATTTATCCAAAAGTCCTTTTTATAAATCTTGAAGAGGAAGCATTTTTGTGAAACTTGGTTAGTGCTATGACAATATTTTGAGATAGTAACTAGAATTATGCCTGATAACATTTTACCCAAACATATCAGAATTTTAGGAACTCCATACAGTTTCTAGGATATCTATATTAGTAACATTTACCATACAATATAACCTGAGACTTATTACTCACTTGACAATACTCCCCATGTAATTCTGTATACAAAATGAACCTAATTAGTGTAATATCTCTCTTTGGGATGTTTCAGGGGCCCTCTGAAGCATCCCAAAGTTAGCTAGAAATCTTCTTCATTAGAATGATTTAGGAAGTTTTGTCAACAAGTATCAAAAAGGTTTAGAACACTCAGTCAGATAGGATTATAGGTCATTGTGAAACAATAGCTATTCACTTAGCCAAAGTAACAATAAAGGATTTCAGAACAGATCATTTAAGAGATAAAGAAACTTAAATCTATTATCAAAGGCAGTTCAATATCTGAAGAAAAGGTGTCCTCTTAACAGAGAGAAAAGCTAAATTCAAGTTTTTGCACCAGCTTACTTTATTTAAAAGGTAAACTTAATTAACTTTATTTTAAACTTAGTCCTAACCATGTACAAAACTCTTTCCTCATGGTTCACTTTTCACAAACCTTATCACTTTCTGTACCCATTACTGTGTTCTTCCATCCTAAAAAGCCACCTGTAAGTCAGGCTTACTTCCTTTTCCCTTCACAAAATGCAATTCCATTCCTCATACCTTCTTTACCAAAAACACACTTCCTACTTCCCTTAAGCAACAAAGAACTGACTTTTATATTAGCATTTTATAGATTGGTGAGCATAAATACCAGTGATAATTTCTAAAACCTTTGTTTTCTTTTTTTTTAAAACCTTTGTTTTCTTAGAGAGAACATTTTAGGATGGCACCAAACATCATTTATTTTTAATCCCAAATCTCTTTAGTTTCTCTGTAAGAGGTAATTAGTGTTTAGTAGTAAATGTTTCAAAATCTTATTTTATTTGGAAATGACTTAGCTATTCAATAGACTTCCAACACTTAGTTTAGCACAACCCTTAGAAGTTCAAGTTACCCCAATCTGGAGAGACTATTTTAGACAGACATTCCTAAAGCATAATTATTCTTAATAGAGTTTATCTAAAGGCTCATATCTCATTTACATTTTTTAGAAGTTTCTTCACTCAAGGTAATTTCCTTGCTGACAAACTTGTAACAGATATAATAATATTTAACTTATATTAAACCTAGGTACAATGAAAATATTCTGCTTAATGTTAATTACTCTTAGACATGTCTACATTATTAGATCAACAAACAAACATTAATATCAGGTATTTAATACTGAATATTTCCCAGTTCACATGAACCTGAAATTCATTTAGGTTAATTTCTCTTGTATTTAGAATTATTTGATTTGTAAGTGCTTACTTTTTTTTTTAGGCCAATTAGATTAGAGCTCATTTACAAACTGATCTCAGCAATCAGCAATATTATCAAAAAAAAAAAAGACACACACTGAGACATACATACATCCAAATAGACACAAGAGATCCTATAGCTTTGTTTTCCAAACTTAGTTATGAATAAAAAATGGTTGGAGTAAGATTTTAAAAGGCTTTGTTCCCCTTTTTGTTCCTTTTGGTTTCAGGAATTAGAGATGGTCTAGATAAGTGATCCAGAGAGCTCTGGTCTAAAGGTATCAGTTCAGTTCAGTCACTCAGTCGTGTCCGACTCTTTGCGACCCCATGAACCGCAGCACGCCAGGCCTCCCTGTCCATCACCAACTGCCGGAGTTTACCCAAACTCATGTCTATTGAGTCAGTGATGCCATCCAACCATCTCATCCTCTGTCATCCCCTTCTCCTCCTGCCCTCAATCTTTCCCAGCATCAGGGTCTTTTCTAATGAGTTGGCTCTTCGCATCAGGTGGCCAGAGTATTGGAGTTTCAGCTTCAGCATCAGTCTTTCAATGAATATTCAGGACTGATCTCCTTTAGGATGGACTGGTTGGATCTCCTTGCAGTCCAAGAGACTCTCAAGAGGCTTCTCAAACACCACAAATCAAAAGCATCAATTCTTCAGCACTCAGCTTTCTTTAAAGCCCAACTCTCACATCCATATATGACCACTGGAAAAGCCATAGCCTTGACTAGATGGACCTTTGTTGACAAAGTAATGTCTCTGCTTTTTAATATGCTGTCTAGGTTGGTCATAACTTTCCTTCCAAGGAGTGTCTTTTAATTTCATGGCTGCAGTCACCATCTGCAGTGATTTTGGAGCCCCCCAAAATAAAGTCAGCCACTGTTTCCACTGTTTCCCATCTATTTGCCATGAAGTGACGGGACCAGATGCCATGATCTTAGTTTTCTGAATGTTGAGATTTAAGCCAACTTTTTCATTCTCCTCTTTCACTTTCATTAAGAGGCTCTTTAGGTCTTCACTTTCTGCCATAAGGGTGGTGTTGTCTGCATATCTGAGGTTGTTGATATTTCTCCCAGCGATCTTGATTGTGTCTCTTCCAGCCCAGCGTTTCTCATGATGTACTCGGCAGTCAGACAGTCAGTTCAGTCACTCAGTCATGTCCGACTCTTTGCAACTCCATGAATCGTAACATGCCAGGCCTCCCTGTCCATCACAAACTTCTGGAGTTTACACAAACTCATGTCCATCGAGTCGGTGATGCCATCCAGCCATCTCATCCTCTGTCGTCCCCTTCTCCTCCTGCCCCCAATCCCTCCAAGCATCAGGGTCTTTTCCAATCAGTCAGCTCTTCGCATGAGGTGGCCAAAGTATTGGAGTTTCAGCTTCAGCATCAGTCCTTCCAATGAACACCCAGGACTAATCTCCTTCAGGATGGACTGGTTGGATCTCCTTGCAGTCCAAGGGACTCTCAAGAGTCTTCTCCAACACCACAGTTCAAAAGCATCAATTTTTTGGCACTCAGCTTTCTTCACAGTCCAACTCTCACATCCATACAGGACCACTGGAAAAACCATAGCCTTGACCAGATGGACCTTTGTTGACAAAGTAATGTCTCTGCTTTTAATATGCTATCTAGGTTGGTCATAACTTTCCTTCCAAGGAGTAAGCGTCTTTTAATTTCATGGCTGCAGTCACCATCTGCAGTGATTTTGGAGCCCCCAAAAATAAAGTCTGACACTGTTTCCACTGTCTCCCCATCTATTTCCCATGAGGTGATGGGACCAGATGCCATGATCTTAGTTTTCTGAATGTTGAGCTTTAAGCCAACTTTTTCACTCTCCTCTTTCACTTTCATCAAGAGGCTTTTTAGTTCCTCTTCACTTTCTGCCATAAGGGTGGTGTCATCTGCATATTTGAGGTTATTGATATTTCTTCCAGCAATCTTGATTCCAGCTTGTGCTTCCTCCAGCCCAGCATTTCTCATGATGTACTCTGCATATAAGTTAAATAAGCAGAGTGACAATATACAGCCTTAATGTACTCCTTTTCCTATTTGGAACCAGTCTGTTGGTCCATGTCCAGTTCTAACTGTTGCTTCCTGACCTGCATACAGGTTTCTCAAGAGGCAGGTCAGGTGGTCTGGTATTCCCATCTCCTTCAGAATTTTCCACAGTTTATTGTGATCCACACAGTCAAAGGCTTTGGCATAGTCAATAAAGCAGAAATAGATGTTTTCCTGGAACTCTCTTGCTTTTTCAATGATCCAGTGGATATTGGTAATTTGATCTCTGGTTTCTCTGCCTTTTCTAAAACCAGGTTGAACATCTGGAAGTTCTCGGTTCACGTATTGCTGAAGCCTGGCTTGGAGAATTTTGAGCATCACTTTACTAGCGTGTAAGATAAGCACAATTGTGCGGTAGTTTGAGCATTCTTTGGGATTGGCCTTTCTTTGGGATTGGAATGAAAACGGACCTTTTCCAGTCCTGTGGCCACTGCTGAGTTTTCCAAATTTGCTGGCATATTGAGTGCAGCATTTTCACAGCATCATCTTTCAGGATTTGAAATAGCTCAACTGGAATTCCATCACATCCACTAGCTTTGTTTGTAGTGATGCTTTCTAAGGCCCACTTGACTTCACATTCCGGGATGTCTGGCTCTAGGTGAGTGATCACACCATCATGATTATCTGGGTCGTGAAGATCTCTTTTGTACAGTTCTTCTATGTATTCTTGCCACCTCTTCTTAATATCTTCTGCTTCTGTTAGGTCCGTACCATTTCTGTCCTTTATTGAGCCCATTTTTGCATGAAATGTTCCCTTGGTATCTCTAATTTTCTTGAAGAGATCTCTAGTCTTTCCCATTCTGTTGTTTTCTTCTATTTCTTTGCATTGATCGCTGAGGAAGACTTTCTTATCTCTCCTGGCTATTCTTTGGAACTCTGCATTCAAATGGGAATATCTTTCCTTTTCTCCTTTGCTTTTTGCTTCTCTTCTTTTCACAGCTGTTTGTAAGGCCTCCTCAGAGAACTTCTTTGCCTTTTTGCATTTCTTTTCCATGGGGATGGTCTTGATCCCTGTCTCCTGTACAATGTCATGAACCTCCGTCCATAGTTCATCAGGCTCTCTGTCTATCAGATCTAGTCCCTTAAATCTATTTCTCACTTCCACTGTATAATCATAAGGGATTTGATTTAGGTCATACCTGAATGGTCTAGTGGTTATCCCTACTCTCTTCAGTTTAAGTCTGAATTTGCCAATAAGGAGTTCATGATCTGAGCCACAGTCAGCTCCAAGTCTTGTTTTTGCTGACTGTATAGAGCTCTCCATCTTTGGCTGCAAAGAATATAATCAATCTGATTTTGGTGTTGGCCATCTGGTGATGTCCATGTGTAGACTCTTCTCTTGTGTTGTTGGAAAAGGATGTTTGCTATGACCAGTGTGTTCTCTTGGCAAAACTCTATTATCCTTTGCCCTGCTTCATTTCATACACCAAGGCCAAATTTGCCTGTCACTCCAGGTGTTTCTTGACTTCCTACTTTTGCATTCCAGTCCAGCATAATGAAAAGGACATCTTTTTTGGGTGTTCGTTCTAAAAGTTCTTGTAGGTCTTCATAGAACCGTTCTACTTCAGCTTCTTCAGCTTTACTGGTTGGGGCATAGGCTTGGATTACCGTGATATTGAATGGTTTGCCTTGGAAACAAACAGAGATCATTCTGTCATTTTTGAGATTGCATCCAGGTACTGCATTTCAGACTCTTTTGTTGACTATGATGGCTACTCCATTTCTTCTAAGGGATTCCTGCCCACAGTAGTAGATATAATGGTCATCTGAGTTAAACTCACCCATTCCAGTCCATTTTAGTTTGCTGATTCCTAGAATGTTGACATTCACTCTTGCCATCTCCTGTTTGGCCACTTCCAATTTGCCTTGATTCATGGACCTTAACATTCCAGGTTCCTATGCAATATTGCTCTTTACAGCATCAGACCTTGCTTCTATCACCAGTCACATCCACAACTGGGTATTGCTTTTGCTTTGGCTCCATCCTTTCATTCTTTCTGGAGTTATTTCTCCACTGATCTCCAGTAGCATATTGGGCACCTACCAACCTGGGGAGTTCATCTTTCAGTGTCCTATCTTTTTGCATTTTCATACTGTTCATGGGGTTCTCAAGGCAAGAACACTGAAGTGGTTTGCCATTCCCTTCTTCAGTGGACCACATTCTGTCAGACCTCTCCACCATGACCCGACCGTCTTGGGTGGCCCCACATGGCATGGCTTAGTTTCATTGAGTTAGACAAGACTGTGGTCCTGTGATCAAGTTGGCTAGTTTTCTGTGATTATGGTTTTAGTGTGTCTGCCCTCTGATGCCCTCTTGCAACACCTACCGTCTTACTTGGGTTTCTCTTACCTTGGAAGTGGGGTATCTCTTCACACTGCTCCAGCAAAGCGCAGCCACTGCTCCTTACCTTGGACGAGGGGTATCTCCTCACAGGCCTCCTCTCCTGATCTTGAACGTGGAGTAGCTCCTCTCGGCCCTCCTGCGCTCGCGCAGCAGCCGTATTCTGCATATAAGTTAAATAAGCAGGATGAGAATATACAGTGAAAATATACAATATACCTCCTAAAGGTATAGAAGGAGTTATTTCCTCAGGGCAAGAATTCTTAAAGAGAGAATTTTTTCTTCAAGCTTCCTCTGGAGTCTAAAGAATATTGTGACCACATTGTCAAAAATTGTATTTTTTGTGTGTGACCATAATTTTATAGCCAAAATTTAGACCAATTAGACCAAAATTTATTACTCAACCTGGCACTGAAAACAAGGGCAGATTGGTCCCAGCAGGGATTTTCCCCCTGGGGAAGTCGGGCCTTAGTTTGATCAATCCCAGGCTATTGATTACAGGAGGAAGTCCTGGACATAAGGGAACTTCAGTTCATTTTCCTATCCTATGTCAATAAAGATCTAATATTTTTAGGCCATTTTTCTTGTCATTGGATCATAGCTATAGATTGACCAGTCATTTAAAAAATTTTCCCAAGGGGTTCCCAGGTGGGTGTGGAACCTTAGAGTGAGCAATTCACATATTAGCTCGAACAGTTTGTACCAGATGTCTGTGCACTCAAACCAAACCAACAAACCAAACCAAACCAGAACTTCACCAGCCAGGAGTCACACTCCAAATGAAACAAAAGGCAAAGAGATGCCCAGAAATCAAAAGCCAAGTGGCAAGAGTGCCCCAAAGTGGCATAAATGCCAAACGTGACTTCCCAGTTCCACTAGACCTGTGACCTGGCAAAGTCAGTGCTAGCAGCCTTTTTTAGTTCTGATAGTTTCAAGCAATTTCTTGTTGATTTTCTGTGAAGAAGTTACTCTATCATTTCCTGTTTTAGAAGCTTCTAGATACCAGTCAAAGTAAGCACACCGGCCTTTTCTAATTGTGCATGCAAAAATATATCAATTTTGGAATATCAAAAGAACCCCAATTTGGCCATTTTAGGTTGAGATCTCTTTTAGTATAATTTCTCCAATTAACTAGGTACTTGCAAGTATGAGCTCCATATGTATTGTACATGAATCTGGCTGGAGTGTTAGTCAGAGGCTGGCTTTCTGACACCCCTTTGTTTCTGTTTTTGAGAGATTCTGTTTCCCATTTTAAGCTGAATTTGTCAGGGATAAAAATCACTAGTGAACTTGTGTAGTGCTGCTTGTGTGCTGCTTACCTTTTCCAGGAGTCACCCCAGAGTCGTTTCAGCTCATCTTACGTGTCTCGGATTCTGCCTCCAGCAATCTAAGACCACCATGGCTGCTCAGGTCGCTGAATGGCCAGTTCTTATGTGCGACCCCCAGATGAGCAAGTGTTTTAATTAATGAGTGGGTTTCCCTATGGGACCACTGCACAGTATGAGGACTAGGCCTCCACCACTCCCATAAATTTCTCAGTCACCTGAGAAAACCAAAACTGGCCAGGAGGAGTCTTGTCCCTTTTCTTCAGAGCAAAGCTCTCATGTATTTTCCTCACTTTTATCCTGACAAATTCTATAATGGCAGTCAAATTGAGGGAAAGTGTCAGATCAGCCTCTTACTTAACCACTCAGCCAAGACCATTCAGTCCCCTACAATGGAGCGACCTCAGCATCTTTCAGCCGAGCCCCGGGTATTCCTCGATTTTTTCCCAGTCGAGCCCCCCTACCCAGTACCTTTCCACTGGGTGGGCAATTCTCCTGGCATCTTTCAGCCAGCCCCCCACCCAGTATCTTTTGACTGGGTGGGAATTTCTCAGTATCTTTCAACCTAGCCCCACTCAGTGTCTAGACCATGAGTGGGTATGCCCGGATGTTTCACCTGCCCCCCCCACCCCAGTATCTTTCCTACTAGGAGGGGGCAGGTAACCTGCTCCACTGCCAAATAAAACTCAGAATCTCAACCAATATGGGAGATTCAAGAACCAGGAGAGACTTACCCAAATTTGTCTGCACTCCCTGAGGAGGTGGATGGGCGCAAGGGGCTGCTGCTGGTACCAAAGCTCTGGTTCCTCGTGGAGTCCAGTCGAAGGAAGGGAAGTCCACTCTGGGTCACTTCGTTGGTCACCATAACTGTTGACTAAAAAAGATGTACAACTTGAGAGTTGTGAGTTAAGTTTTATTTGGGGCAAAATGAGGACTGCAGCCTGGGGAGGCTGTACGTCTTTTTTAAGTCGACACCTGTATTTGGGAAACTAGAGTAACAGGTAAGTTTGGTGTTAGAGTAGAAAATGAAGCAGGGCAAAAGCTAACAGAGTTTTACCAAGAGAATGTACTGGTCATAGCAAACACCTCTTTCCAACAACACAAGAGATGACTCTACACATGGACATCACCAAATGGTCAATACTGAAATGAGATTGATTATATTCTTTGCAGCCGAATATAGAGAAGCTATACAGTGAGCAGAACCAAGACCAGGAGCTGACTGTGTCTCAGATCATGAATTCCTTATTGCAAAACTCAGACTTAAATTGAAGAAAGTGGGGAAAACCACTAGACCATTCCATACAGTGGAAGTGACAAATAGATTCAAGGGATCAGATCTGAGAGACAGAGATAGATTCAAGGGATCAGATCTGAGAGACAGAGTGCCTGAAGAACTATGGATGGAGGTTTGTAACATTGTACAGGAGGCTGTGATCAAAACCATCCCCAAGAAAAAGAAATGCAAAAAGGCAAAATGGTTGTCTGAGGAGGCCTTAGAAATAGCTGAGGAAAGAAGAGAAGTATCAGGCTAAGGAGAAAAGGAAAGATATATCTCTCTGAATGCAGAGTCGCAAAGAATAGCAAGGAGAGATAAGAAAGCCTTTCTAAGTGATCAATGCAAAGAAATAGAGGAAAACAATAGAATGGGAAAGATTAGAGATCTCTTCAAGAAAATCAGAGATACCAAGGGAACATTTCATGCAAAGATGGGCACAATAAAAGGATAGAAATGTATATGGACCTACAGAAGCAGAAGATATTAAGAAGATGTGGCAAGAATACACAAAAGAACTATACAAAAAGGTCTTAATGACCCAGATAACCACGATGGTGTGATCACTCACCTAGAGTTAGACATCCTGGAGGGCAAAGTCAAGTGGACCTTAAGAAGCATCACTATGAACAAAGCTAGTGGAGATGATGGATTTCCAGCTGAGCCTTTCAAATTCCAAAAGATAGGAGCCCATTATACAGAGTGAAGTAAGCCAGAAAGATAAAGACCAATACAGTATACTAACACATATATATGGAATTTAGAAAGATGGTAACGATAACCCTATATGCAAAACAGAAAAAGAGACACAGATGTACAGAACAGACTTTTGGACTCTGTGGGAGAAGGTGAGGGTGGGATGTTTTGAGAGAACAGCATCGAAACATGTATATTATCTAGGGTGAAACAGATCACCAGCCCAGGTTGGATGCATGAGACAAGTGCTCAGGGCTGGTGCACTGGGAAGACCCAGAGGGATGGGGTGGGGAGGGAAGCAGGAGGGGGGATCGGGATGGGGAATACATGTAAATCCATGGCTGATTCATGTCAATGTATGGCAAAAACCACTGCAATATTGTAAAGTAATTAGCCTCCAACTAATAAAAATAAATGGAAAAAAAATTCCAAAAGATAATGGTGTGAAAGTGCTGCACTCAATATGCCAACCAATTTGGAATACTGCTCACTGGCCACATAACTGGAAAAGGTCAGTTTTCTTTCCAATCCCAAAGAAGTAGAATGCCAAAGATTGTTCAAACTCAGCACAGTTGCATTCATCTCACACACTAGCAAAGTAATGCTTAAAGTGTTGCAGGAAGGGGTCCCATTCCAGTGCCCGAAATTGGGCTCGTGTCTAACATTTGGAAATGAATTGTCCGAAGAAACACATGTACTGACAAAGCAAGAGATTTTATTCGGAAAGAGCACCTGGGTGGAGAGCAGTAGGATAAGGGGAACCCAGGCGAATAGCTCTGCCATGTGGCTCACAGCTTAGGACTTTATGGTGATGTGATTAGTTTCCAGGTTGTCTTTACCCATCATTCTGACTCAGAGTCCTTCCTGGTGATGCACAGTTGTTCAGCCAAGATGGATGCCAGAAAGAAAGATTCTGGAAGGTGGTCGCAGACATGGTATCACTTTTGACCTTTCCTGAACTCTCCTGGTTAGTGGTGGCTTATTAGTTCCCTGTTTCTTACCAGGACCTCCTGTCCTAAAGCAACTCATGCAAATGGTTACTATGGTGCCTGGCCAGGGTGGGCGGTTTCAGTCAGTGTGCTTCCCCTAACAACTCCCCCCAGAGAGATTTCACATTCAAGATACTTCTTGGGAATTGGGGCAGAGGTCTCTTTCTTCTGTAACTTCTTCCTGCTGTGCATGGGCGTAGGCCTGCCTAGCAGAGCAGAAGTCTCTCTCTATTTGATCTAAGTTGAGGTATTCTGTGCCTGACTGAAACCAGCATTCACCCTTGTAAGAACAGCAATTTAGCTTGAAACTGTTGGCCCCTGTCAGATATGAAATAGACAGGGGCAAATAGGAGGCCTAAAAGGATGGTCATCACTGGGCCCCAGAAACAGAAGGCAACATTTGGGGTGAGGGCTGCAGGGTGTGTGACTTTGTTCTGAATGGTTGATGCTGAGGCAACAGGAAATCTTGTGCTCAGGATCTCGTGCCCAGCCTGAAGTTACCATCCTCCACCTGGGTGAGGGCCCCAGTTCTGCAGAAGAACTCAAAGATATTGTTATGCATATTTCTTGAGTAGGAACCAGGACCCTGCCTCAAGGCTGTACCACCATTTGATTGTTCCTCCTCTGTTTCTGTATCCCCTCCCTTCCCTGATCAGCAACTGTTTGAATCTGCCCTTTGGAACTCAGGGAAGGTCAAGGAGGCTGAATGAAGCCTATATCCTACAGACAAGAAATGGAGAACACAGAACAGATCTGTATCCCAGAGTCCCATGGATTCTGCACAGTTTTAACTCAGGGAACTGGGCAACTATGACTGTGATAAGTTTCTGTCAAAATGGGGCATAGGACTGCCTCAGCTTGGAGAATAGACACCGGATTGTTCCTGAGTTCAATTTCTATATCTGAGTCTTGTATGATTAAAATCTCAGTCCCTTGGTCTGCCATTTTGGTGTAACAGACCCAATTAGAAGTAGTTGGAGGAGTGACAACTGGAATTTTAATAGACAAAATAAATCTCATTTCTTTTCAGAAGAATAGGCCTGAAACCCAGTCTGGACCTGGCACTTTGGGGAGACTTGTAGCCAGGTAGCCAGTTGCCTAGGTTTATAAAAAGTAAGGTTACAGTTACTAGCTGCCAGCAGACATTGTCTTTAGAATATCTGGTGGCATCCAAGCCTGACACGACTCAGAAAACTCAAGTGTTTAGCAATACAAGGTCTAGTCTGAAATTACACCCATAGTATCACCTAGTTATTTCCTTGGATGTCTGAACCATAGCTACTCTATTTTGACTTTTAATTGTAAAATTCTTAATAGCCAAAGCAGATGTCACCATTAATGATGTCAGTGTTTCTCTAGGTATGAGAAGATGCAAGAATTGGGACTCATAAAATCTTCTCCTGAAAATATCTAACTATCTGAAGGCCTATTCTGCCAGTTTTTCCCAGAGCACAGAGTGCCTCATTCCTGATTTTCACCCTGAACTCCTTTCAGGGGTGTTGAAGGCCAGCAGCTGCAGTGGCCATGATTTAATCTTTGTAGAGGTAGATGGCAAGTGTCAGTTTTCAGTTGGCAGGCCCCTTCTTGGTCATAAACTTGACCATGATTTTGAGGGGGGCATTTCATGACCATTTCATCCCACGGTGCTGAGAATGTCCATTGTTGACATTGTTGACAGGCCACTCAATGTGCTGTTACTGGACTAGGCCATAAAACAGTATCCAAAATTCTCTGAACCACCTGTCTTACTAGCCTCTTGGTCCAGGAAAATATTTCCCTCTTGTTGCTTCTTCCCATATCTAGAGTTACACTGTTACCATCATCAATCTCATATGGAACTATATATTATTTTATCAGAGGCCTCAGTCACACATTTGGCAGTGTAAGAAACAGCAATTTTGTAAAACAGGTGAAATACAAATAACATAGCCAGCAGTATTAGTAAAGTCATAAGTAAGACTTAAGCTAAGAGCTTCCATTAGATGTAGCCCAGTATATCCCAGGTCATCTGACTTAGTCTATTCTGTACAAATCTTTATCTTCCAGGGAAATTATATATTGGCACTGTCTATAAGGCACATAGCCCAGTTTTCTAGTGTTACTAGACTGATTATCCTTAGTATGATTTAATTGTTTCCAACATAGAGGAGACTTTAAACCTAAATTACCATAGCCTGGTGTTATCTATATAAATCCATCCCATAATTGTGGGAGATTTTTTTCCTTTGCTGAAACTTTGCTTGTTGCTCTGATTGAGCTTGAATAATAGAAGAAAACTCAAATTTATGGCCAGAGTCAGAGCAGACATTATTAATTGGCCAGGTGAGGAGGGATCCCATCTAGTAATATCAATAGTGACTTGGATAGGACTATAACTTTTTTTTTGAAGTAAATTTTCTCATTGCCAACCAGTCAGAGTGTTGGAGTAGAGAAAGTCACCAAGGTAACCCAGAACTAGACACAGGTCATTGGCCACAAACCCAGCAGTTGGATTGATTTCTAAAACTAGCATAGGATCAGGCCTATGATAGAAAAGCATTTGATTTATATGCAAAGGTCTAAGAAGTCAAGAAAACATTATAAATGATCATATGAAATCAGGTCCAGCATCTTGGGCAAGCTGTCTACCTCTGATGTCATCTTCTTCTCATCCTGGTGTAGTGTAGTTTCTCCTCTGTTTGAGCATCATTTTAAGGTGAGATCAGGTCAGCTGTCCTCTCTATAGACCAGTCCAGTGTACGGGCCTTTGGTAGTGGCAATTAATCTAAGAGTACAGTTTCCCTTCAATTTCACTGTGCATGAGCCAGTTAAGAGTACCTGATAAAAAGGTCCTTCCATCCAGGTTGGAGACAGTCCCTTAAATTATGTCTTTTTCCAGTCCTGGTTGCAGCTCATGAGGCATCTGATCTTTATCCAAAGATAGATTACTGAGATAAGCTTCAGAAACAAACTTAGGGTGTTCTTTAAGAATTCAATTCAATTTTTTTTTTTTTTTTAAGAATTCAATTCAATTTTACATTAATATCGCATACCAGCAAAGAACTATTTAGGAAATGAGTCTTACTAGATTCGCACCTCCATTAACAAACTGGGATTTCACATTCATTGAAACATCTTTTTCTCCCTAAAATCACTGTCATTTTTACCAAATATAAACAAATTAAGACTTGTTTGTGATATAGGTCTGGTCTCAATAACTTGGCTTGATAATTTATATAACCATAATTGATCATAGACCTTTTTGCTTTGCTGAAACTTTTATAAAGTCTCAGACTGAACTTTTAAAATAAAACCTTTCAGGGCTAGGAAAGTCATGCCAAAGGCTTATCACAGATTTTGCCTAACAGATCTAAGTGAATTCCTCCCTTTTCAAGGTCTCAAAAATTCCTTGAGATTTCTGTACCTGTTAGTGAGATAACCTTCCTAACTTATCTGATAAAGTTACTGGAAACCTAAGAGTTTCCAATCTCTGGAGGAGTCAGATAGAAAATATAATTGTTTTGTTTATAACGTATAATTTTACCAAATTACTGTCATAATTAGTTTGAGAGGAAGGTTTTCCCTACTCCCAGAAAACACACGATTTAAACCTGTAATTTTTCAGATAGAAACCATAAAAGTTATAAGCATATTCGCTGGTTCATTCAGTCCTTTTTTAACTTTTGTGAAGTCATCAGGTTTCCCATTAGAATACCAGGACATATCAGAATGTTAGGAACTCCATATAATTTCTAGGATATCTATATTAGTAATATTTACCATACATTATAACATGAGAGGATTTATTACTCATTTGATAATACTTTTCATGTAATTTAACCAACGAAGTGAACACAATTTAGAACATTCAGTCAGATTTAGTCAAAGCTGATGGGTGTATCATTTAGCTTGCTGATATGTCACAATGGGCATATGTAGATACCAAGGCTCAAGGTCTAGTGAAAGTCAACTCCACCATCTTGGACCTAGTTGGTTCTAACCAGTTTTCCTATGGCTGTGTCATTCCTAACAAAATCCATTTATCCAACTAATTGTAATCCAATTTTAGAAAATCCTGATCATGCATAACTCTTTTCAGTATTTTTTCATACTTTTTCTACTGAAAACACATCTTAGTTTCCCTAAAGTATTTTCCACAATGAGGTACATTTCTTGTTGACAAATTTGTAACAGAATACAGTCTTATTTGACCTCTAGTAAACCTAGGTACAACAGAAGTTCAGAAGTATTATACTTGTACAATAAGTATGCAATTATACTTATTGATGGTTCTAAAGACATGTCTATGTTACCAGGTATTAATTTAATACTGAATATTTCCCAGTTCACATGAACCTGGAATTCATTGTTTAATTTAGAATTATTTGATTTGTAAGTGCTTACTTTTCTTTTCCATGGAGAAGGGAATGACTATCCACTCCTACGCACCCAAAACTTTTTCCATAGAAAAAGGTATGAAAAAGTCTTGGAGAATTCCATGAAGTGTATTGTCCATGGGGTCAAAAAGAGTAGGACACAACTGAGCAAATCTCACTTCACTTTTCTTTAAGCCAATTAAATAGAGCTCATTTACAAATTAATCTCAAAAATATTATCCAGAGACAAAGACATACCAAGACATACACATATTCAGACAGACACAAGCAAGATCTAGCTTCATTTTCTAAACTTAGTCATGAATTAGATATTACAATATAAAATTCACTAGTTTATAAATAACAGTTGGAATAAATAAAAATTTTAAAGGCTTTTCTTCCCATTTTTCCTTCAGTCTCAGGAGTTAGAGATGGTCTAGATAAGTGTTCCTGAGAGCCCTGGTCTCAAGGCACAGGGAAAGAAAATCAAGTTCTAACAAAATGGTGGTTTACAATTCTAAACCAATTATAGTCACACAAAGGAAAATGTCCATCATAAATCACAACATAGAACACAGAATATAAAACAAACATATAGACCTGACAGTCCTCATAAGCTAGTCCCTTAAATATAAGAATACAGTCTCTCAGAAAACCTCCTATAAAGACACAGAACTTCAGATCCAAGTATTAACAGAGTAAATGAAAATATCTCAGATCTTCAAAGATTTCAAAGGGAGGAAATGAAGCCAGGTTGAAAGAAGAAAGGGGAGGAGGCGGGAGAGGGGGGCAAAAGTGTGGCCTTACAGACATCTCCTGCCACCTGCAGATACCCAGGCATTACGGGACTTTACCCTGGGCCTCCAGAGAAGGGAGGACTGGAACTCAGCCCTACCAGAAACCAGACCAAACAGAACCAGAATTCGAGTTCTTTTCCAAGAGCATGTGATCAGTCTCGAAGGGTTGAGGCCATTCGACCAGATTACTGTGTCTAGGACCAGGGACTAGAAAAAAGGGTAGGATAGGTTAGGAAGGTATAAGGAAAGGAAAGAGAGAGGAAGAGGAGTGAGGTCAATAAAGCCACTGTTCTTTACCTGGTCAGGGCATTCTGGCCAATTGTCCATGTCAGGAGGTGACCAGGGACAAAAGGGTCCCAGTTGTGGCCGTTGGGTCTGCTCCATCAGTGGGCAAGCTGGTCCCCGAGTACCCCAAGTGGTCAGGATGTCAGTCACAGTGAAGAAGAGTCCCTGCCAGAGTCGCCATTTGTTGCAGGAAGGAGGACCCCTTCCAGGGCCTGAAAGTGGGCTCTTGTCTAACACTCAGAAATGAATGTCCGAGGAGACACGTGTGCTGACAAAGCAAGAGATTTTATTGGGAAAAGGCACCTGGGCAGAGAGCAGTAGGGTAAGGGAACCCAGGAGAACTGCTCTGCCATGTGGCTCACAGTTTAGGGTTTTATGGTGATGGGATTAGTTTCCAGGTTGTCTTTAGCCAATCATTCTGACTCAGAGTCCTTCCTGGTGGTGCATGCCTTGTTCAGCCAAGATGGATGCCAGCAAGGAGGATTCTGGGAGGTGGTTGGACACGTGGTGTCACCTTTTGACCTTTCCTGAACTCTTCCCAGTTGGTGGTGGCTTATTAGTTCCATGTTCCTTACCAGGACCTCCTGTCATAAAACAACTCATGCAAATGGTTACTATGGTGCCTGGCCAGGGTGGGTGGTTTCAGTCAGTGTACTTCCCCTAACAAAAGTTCTACAACTTAGGCTTCAATAGTACATGAACTAACAACTTCCAAATGTTCAAGCTAGATTTAGAAAAGGCAGAGGAAGCAGAGATCAAATTGCCAACATCTGTTGAATCATAGAAAAAGCAAGAGAATTCCAAAAAAAAAATCTACTTCTGCTTCATTGACTACACTAAAAGCCTTTGACTGTGTGGATCACAATAAACTGTGGAAAATTCTTCAAGAGATGGAAATACCAGACCACCTTACTTGTCTCCTGAGAAATCTGTATGCAGGTCAAGAAGCAACAGTTAGAACCAGACATGGAACAATGGACTGGTTCCAAATTGGGAAAGGAGTATGTCAAGGCTGTATATTGTCACCCTGCTTATTTAACTTATATGTAGAGTACATCATGTGAAATGCTGAGCTGGATGAATCACAAGCTGGAATCAAGATTGCCAGGAGAAATATCAATAACCTCAGATATGCAGATGACACCACCCTTATGGCAGAAAGAGAAGAGGAACTAAGAGCCTCTTGATGAAAGTGAAAGAGGAGAGTGAAAAAGCTGACTTAAAACTCAACATTCAAAAAATGAAGATCATGGCATCTGGTCCTATCAGTTCAGTTCAGTTCATTTCAGTTGCTCAGTTGTGTCTGACTCTTTACAACCCCATGGACTGCAGCACGCCAGGCTTCCCTGTTCATCACCAACTCCCGGAGCTTAATCAAACTCATGCCCATTGAGTCAATGATGCCATTCAACCATCTCATCCTCAGTCATCCCCTTCTCCTGCCTTCGATCTTTGCCAGCATCAGGGTCTTTTCCAGTCCTATCACTTAATGGCAAATAGAGAGGGAAACAATGGAAACAGTGACAGATTTTATTTTCTTGTGCTCCAAAATCACTGCAAAAGCTGACTGCAGTCATGAAATTCAAAACCCTCGCTCCTTGGAAGAAAAGCTATGACCAACCTAGACAGCATATTAAAAAGCAGAGACATTGCCAACAAAGGTCCATCTAGTCAAAACTATGGTTTTTCCAGTAGTCATGTATGGATGTGAGAGTTGGACCATAAAGAAAGCTGAGTGCTGAAGAATTGATGCTTTTGAACTGTGGTGTTGGAGAAGACTCTTGAGAGTCCCTTGGACTGCAAGGAGATCAAACCAGTCAATCCTAAAGGAAATCAATCTCTGAATATTCATTGGAAGGACTGATGCTGATACTGATGCTGACCTATATATATCCAGGACCCACAGCTATAAAATAAAAAAAAAATATGAAATTCCCTGGTGGTCCAGAATCCAGTGGTTAACTCTCGTTTCTTTCACTACCATGGGACAGGATTCGCTCCCTCGTTGGAGAATTAAGATCCCACAAGTTGTGTAGTGTGGCCATGAAAAACCCCCACAAAATACAAGAAAAAATAGATATAAAATTTAAAAAAATGTTTTAAGTAAAAACTAAAATAAAATATACAAATACATTTACATTTTAAAGTGTTAAAACATTAAAATAAAAAATGCTTTGACAGTGGCACTGATCATCATTCAAATCTTGGCTGTGGAGTCAGATGGCTCTCACATCAAATTCCTGTAAACATGGGTAGGTCATTTCAGCATTTTGTAACCTTAGTTTGTTAATCTGTCAAATGAAAAAATAGTACAATTTAGTAATTAATGCAGTGTCCTTTATTTGAGGGAAAACAACCCATGAGTTAGGGGTACACAGTGCTTCACAAGCAGTGGAACACTCTTCCAGAGGGATTTTAGCAAGATTGGGTATTACAGAACATTAGGAGAGGCAATGTAGAAATAGGGCATGATTGGCTAGGAGGTCAAGGATTTCCTGATAAGGCTAGTAGGTCTATTTTCTAGGGTAAGATAAGCTAGCAAAAGTTGAGTTGGAGGATTGTGATTAATGTATGTTAGGTTTCCTAGACAGTGAGGTGTTTCCTGTGAGTGTGGGCTGACATGGGTTTCAATTTGCTTGTGGGCCACTCTGGTTGCCTCCATTTTGTGAGTCCCAATATGCAAATTTACTTTATCAGTGAGAAATGATGGCTGTCTCTTCTTTCAGATTTGTTATGAGGACAAAATAGCCATAAATATCCTGATTACTTTAAAGCTATAGGAATAAATGATATTAACAAAAAGAAGCCATAGGAATTTATTTTTATTAGATAATCAGCACTTAGACAAACTATGGTCTTGAAGGCTGCAAGTTAGTTCATATATCTGGTTGCTCATCTGTCTCTAGCTGAGACAATATTTTTACGTATCTGTCAATCTTCAAGTAACTCCTTGATTGCACTCTTGTTTCGAGTCAAAGCAAGTTCCCCAACGAGATTCACAAAGTCCTTCCGGACTTTCAGTTCAGTTCAGTCACTCAGTCTGTCCGACTCCTTGTGACCCCATGAATCGCAGCACGCCAGGCCTCCCTGTCCATCACCGACTCCCGGAGTTTGCTCAAACTCATGTCCATTGAGTCGGTTATGCCATCCAGCCATCTCATCTTCTGTCATCCCCTTCTCCTCCTGGGCCCAATCCCTTCCAGCATCAGGATCTTTTTCAATGAGTCAGCTCTTCGCATGAGGTGGCCAAAGTATTGGAGTTTCAGCTTCAGCATCAGTCCTTCCAATGAACACCCAGGACTGATCTCCTTTAGGATGGACTGGTTGGATCTCCTTGCAGTCCAAGGGACTCTCAAGAGTCTTCTCCAACACCACAAGTTCAAAAGCATCAATTTTTTGGCACTCAGCTTTCTTCACAGTCCAACTCTCACATCCATACATGACCACTGGAAAAACCACAGCCTTGACCAGATGGACCTTTGTTGACAAAGTAATGTCTCTGCTTTTTAATATGCTGTCTAGGTTGGTCATAACTTTCCTTCCAAGGAGCAAGTGCCTTTTAATTTCATGGCTGCAATCACCATCTGCAGTGATTTTGGAGCCCCCAAAAATAAAGTCTGACACTGTTTTCACTGTTTCCCCATCTATTTCCCATGAAGTGATGGGACCAGATGCCATGATCTTAGTTTTCTGAATGTTGAGCTTTAAGCCAACTTTTTCACTCTCCTCTTTCACTTTCATCAAGAGGCTTTTCAGTTCCTCTTCACTCTCTGCCATAAGGGTGGTGTCATCTGCATATCTGAGGTTATTGATATTTCTCCCGGCAATCTTGATTCCAGCTTGTGCTTCTTCCAGCCCAGCATTTCTCATGATGTACTCTGCATATAAGTTAAATAAGCAGGGTGACAATATACAGCCTTGACATACTCCTTTTCCTATTTGGAACCAGTCTGTTGGTCCATGTCCAGTTCTAACTGTTGTTTCCTGACCTGCATATAGGTTTCTCAAGAGGTGGGTCAGGTGGTCTGGTATTCCCATCTCTTTCAGAATTTTCCACAGTTTATTGTGATCCACACAGTCAAAGGCTTTGGCATAGTCAGTAAAGCAGAAATAGATGGTTTTCTGGAACTCTCTTGCTTTTTTGATGATTCAGTAGATGTTGGCAGTGTGATCTCTGGTTCCTCTGTCTTATCTGAAACCAGCTTGAACATCTGGAAGTTCATGGTTCATGTATTACTGAAGCCTGGCTTGGAGAATTTTGAGCATTACTTTACTAGTGTGTGAGATGAGTGCAATTGTGCGGTAGTTTGAGCATTCTTTGGGATTGCCTTTCTTTGGGATTGGAATGAAAACGGACCTTTTCCAGTTCTGTGTCCAACTGCTGCTGTTTTCCAAATTTGCTGGCATATTGAGTGCAGCACTTTCACAGCATCATCTTTCAGGATTTGAAATAGCTCAACTGGAATTCCATCACCTCCACTAGCTTTGTTCGTAGTGATGCTTTCTAAGGCCCACTTGACTTCACATTCCAGGATGTCTGGCTCTAGGTGAGTGATCACACCATCATGATTATCTGGGTCATGAAGATCTTTTTTGTACAGTTCTTCTGTGTATTCTTGCCACCTCTTCTTAATATCTTCTGCTTCTGTTAGGTCCATACCATTTCTGTCCTTTATTGAGCCCATTTTTGCATGAAATGTTCCCTTGGTATCTCTAATTTTCTTGAAGAGATCTCTAGTCTTTCCCATTCTGTTGTTTTCCTCTATTTCTTTGCATTGATCACTGAGGAAGGCTTTCTTATCTCTCCTTGCTATTCTTTGGAACTCTGCATTCAGATGGGTATCTTTCCTTTTCTTTTCCTTTGCCTTTTGCTTCTCTTCGTTTTCACAGCTATTTGTAAGGCCTCCTCAGACAACCATTTTGCCTTTTTGCCTTTCTTTTCCATGGGGATGGTCTTGATCTCTGCCTCCTGTACAATGTCATGAACCTCCATCCATAGTTCATCAGGCACTCTGCCTATCAGATCTAGTCCCTTAAATCTATTTCTCACTTCAGCATGTTGTAAATAAGAACTGGCAGGCTCAAATAAATATTTTTTTAAAAGGAAATGACTATCAGGAATTTTCCCAACACAGCCAGCACCAGGCACACAGAGCCATTTCCGCCACACAGTGGGCACCACAGAAAGACAGTCTTAAATTCTTAGGACACTATGTTAAAATTAAAGAAAATAGTTGGATTGAGACTTCAATTGAGGGCTAATCCAAGGAAAGAGGAGCCCAGGGTACCCATCTTGCAATACTTGTATATTTGTGTGTGTGTGATTATGGTTCCCACCCAACTGTGTGCCTGTGTCCAACTCTTTTTGATCCCATGGACTATAGCCCTTAGTCTCCTCTGTCCATGGAATTTCCCAGGCAAGAATACTGGAGTGAGTTGCCATTTCCTCCTCCAGGGGATCTTCCCGACCCAGGGATTGAACCCATGTGTCCTGCATTGGCAGGCGGATTCTTTACCACTGCACCACCTGGGAAGCCCATCCAAGTGACCAGATCTACACTGTTGTTGTTGCTATTCAGTCCCTAAGTCTTGTCCAACTCTTTGAGACCACATGGATTGCAGCATACCAGGCTTCCCTGTCCCTCACCATCTCCTGGAGTTTTCCCAAGCAGATCTAAAAGAGATTTATATACCTCCAAAAGAGATTTATATCTCTAAAATGCAATAATAATTACAAAAACATCAGTTGGTATGTCACACATTTATTTACTGTTTTTCAAGTAAATTGCCTCGAGATGGATGTCTAATCTCAAGTTTTCTTCTACCAGGTTCTTAAATATGGTGAGAATATAATAGTTGGTAGAAGTTTGCTTCTTCTACATGGGTGGTCCTTTTTTTTTTTTTTCTGAGGCCTTAATTATTTTGGGAAGTTCTATAGATGACTTCCTTGCATTTTATATTGCACATAATAATTGCCTCCCTGTCACTCTCACCATCACTGTAACATGTTGTGAAATGGCTATCATTCATGTTGTCATACAGTGCATTATCTTTGGGCTCTGTCTTGTGAAATGACTTGTAAAAGTGCTTCAGTTCACGTGAATAATCTGGAACTGGAACATGCTTCATATTCCTTTCTGAAATATGAGTGATGAATGGTTCAGAAGAAGCACTGAAAACAAGGCATTTTTCCGTGTAGCACAGACAAAAATTAACTGGTTGAGGCCTAGATAATATTTCTGCACTACCTTCAGTAGCCGGGCTTTTTAGTTTACGATGTCTCTGAAGTTTGGTCGGTTTTGCTACACTTGATTGCTCAGGGACACTTTGACTGTTTGGATAGGGTGGAGAAATTTTGGTTGGCTTGACCAGACATTGTAGATTTGATGACCAAGTTGGTGTGATGGCCTTCCTTGGATAGGATGGACTGACATGACGTGACCTGATATGCTTATGGGCGTGAGCCCGCCTATGTGCCTTTTTTGGACTGCGTGTTCTATTTAATTTTTCCTGGGGGAGTGATCCTAACTCTCTTTTGGAAGTTGATGACTTGGATGGGCTTTTTTGACTTGAGGGCCTGACTAACTTTTTTGCACTTGAAGGTGCAGAGGCTTTTGGTGGACTTGAGGGCCCACATGACTTATCTATACTAGATAGCACGGATTGTATTTCTGGATTGCTGGGGCCAGCAGTCAGTGATTTGTAGTCAGTAAATGATATTTTAGATGATGTGGATGATGCCTCAGTGTTGCCTTCTTTCTTGACCCTGAAAATACAGAAGATTTGGAGTATGACAATTAAAATCAGAAGAGTACTCCTGCTATCACTGGAAAACATGGACTATTGTGTCAGTTTAAACTTTTTTTTTTTTTTGGCTCTAGCAGGAAAATTGAACACAGTAAGAATTGGAGTGTGGTGAAAACCATGACCCAGGTTACAAATTTGAACTCGTGTTAAATGCTTTTTCTTTTTCTTAATTTTACTGTTTCAAACACAAGAGATAATCATATAGTCATGTATGGAATGACACAAACTTGTTTCAAATCTACTGTTGAGAGGGAGAGAGAGAATTTTATCTATTTCAGAAATTAAACTTTTTATAAAAAAGTCACAAGTTGACATTCAACTGAGGCACAAATGTCACTACTTGTCACATAAAAAAGTCTTTAGATCAAATTGATTGTTTTCCTATCATATTTGCACCATGAAGTTTTGTAACCATGCATATTTATCCTCACAAGATTACTCTAAAACCAAAGGAATAGAATAGTGGTGTATTTGGTCACCAGTCCTTGGATTGGGAAATTTTTAGGGACCCAGCTTGTCAGAGCCAGCCTGATCCTCCTACATGAAAGGCATGGACTAGGGTCACCGAACACCATTAATAATCTTTCATGTTATTACATCTTAAAATGATAGATTATCCAAAATGCATTACTATCTTTGGAATGCAGAGACCCAACTCCTTCTCTCTCCCCTGAGAAGACTTTAATTCTGTCTTATTTAGATAGTCATTCCCTCTTTTTCTAGACTCAATTTAGAATGAATTTATCAGCCTGGGATTCAACTGAACCGTGAATAGGAGATAGTTTTGGCTAAACTTGATAATGTACTTGAGATCAATTAAGAGCTTCATCTAAGTGAACATATCCAACCCACAAGATGTTGGTAGCTCTTTTGAAGTCTAAAGTTAATGTTAAGTAACGATAACAACAGTGAACCCGTATATGTGTATGCGCATGCATGTGTGCAGACACAGGCATGCATGCATGCACCCCCTCAACCCCCACGCCTTGTACTTTTAATTCATAGGTGTAAGGCTTACGTTGCTGCTTTGGGAGTTATAGTGAAGAACTGAGTGTGCACCCCTCACCCCACACCTTTTATTTTTAAGTCAGAAGTGTAAGACTTACATTGTTGCTCTATGGGATTCCTCGCCCACACAGATATACTGAATAAAGAAATAACATCTGATAATAAAGCCGGTGATGAGGATAACAGTTAGGATAATGAGTAGATATTGCCTTATTCCCAGCATTCTGCCTTGCTTGGATTCAGCATGTGTAGATACTGTGAAAGAAAATGTATCATCAGAACATGTGCTACGTAACCAAGTTTGCTTCCATTTTGATGGGGTTTTGTTACTATAGGTCAAAGTCAAATCTCATCAATTATTTCTTTAAGCATGATAAGTGTCCACTATCATTTTCCTCCTTCTGTCATGTCCCCAGCCAGCCACAGTCTAGAAGCCAAATCTTGGTGCTATCTCTGGCTAATCAGTATAATTACCTAGGTTCCCCACACTGTGGCTTGTTCAACTCATGACCTAGGTTTTTGAGTGTGTGAATGCACTTGAATGTTGATGTGTGTGTGAATGCATATGCTGGGAAAGAGGATGGTGCAAGAAAAAAACGTTCTTGAAACGTAGTGTGTGTTAGGTACCACGCTAGATTAATTCACATAGAATTTTCTAGTTTGGCTTGTGGGAGTGGGGGCAGGGGTTGGCAGATTAGGTGGGGAAGGGGAATGAAAGGGGATAATATGGCTGTACTCTTTGTTTCTATGTTGTTTGGAATTTTTACATGGAAGTAAAACTCTCAGATGTTGTCCTAGAAATTCTTGAAGACCTACTTATAGTAACCTAGAAGAAGCAGCAGATTTCTTAAACACAGCTAGATTGTCTAATTAAGTACTTGAATGTATTTAAAATAATAGATCATAATTTCTAGCTTTTAAGGTTAGGGACATACTTGCAGTAGGAGATCCATTGCTTTCGTTTTTATCTAAACAACTATTTGTCCAAATTGATAAAAGGAAGACACAAATGAAGAGATTCATGTCCAGGACCTTGTTGATAGGTTTCATTTGCCAAGGAAACTGCTGAATTTAACACGGCTCAGCTTGTTTTAGGGGGCTATGACTTCATAATCATTCTATGTCATGTCCTGACAGCATAATCTCACCATGGAGAGGCATGAGCTCCTGTTACAAATATTATGAAAAGATTTTTAATCACTTACTTCTCCATTACATCAACTATTCTATCAAATTTGAATCAAAAAGTTTGAGACATCATTCAGCACAGAAGGCAGAGAAAATGGGTTAGCTCTAGATACTGAAGAACTATTTTACTTTATTAAATGTTAAGGAGTTACCTTACAGCCCTATAGTAGTTCTTGTGTGTTATAGAGATCAAATCATCCTAGGGTATAAGTTTGTAGGAATTTTTCTTACTTCAATTAAGATTCTGAATATCCCTCAAGCTTTTTATTGAGCTTTTATTGAGCTAAAGACTCTAGCTCTTTTTATTGAGATAAAGGCTTTCTTGCTAGTGAGTGACATGATGAGATCTCCATTTTAGAAAAACCCCTCTGGCTGTTGTGTGGGTACCAGAATCCTGGGGTTGAAGTAATTTAGACAATTAAAAAGCTGTTATGTCCAGCTGATAGAGGATGCTGGCTTGAAGCAGAGTGGTAAAGATGGAGAGTAATCAATGCATTTGAGGAGTTTTGATGTGGTTAGGACTTGAGGAAGGGTAGGCCACGGGGCATGAAGGAGAGAGAGGTAGCAAGGATGATTCATTGCTTCAACAAAAGCGTGTTGGGTATCTATGAGACAGGAAGCCTTGTGTTAAGAAGGAGAATTCAAACAATCACAGCCCCTGCCTTTAAGACTTGGAAATCTAAAGGGAGAGATAGTCACATAAATAAACAATCACTAAGTTATATAATGGGTCTGCCCTAGTAGCTCAGTTGGTGAAGAATCTGCCTGTAATGCAGGAGACCCCGGTTTGATTCCTGGGTCAGGAAGATCCCCTGGAGAAGGGATAGGCTACCCACTCCAGTATTCTTGGGCTTCCCTGGTGGCTAAGATGGTAAAGGAATCTGCCTGCAATGTGGGAGACCTGGGTTCAATCCCTGGGTTGGGAAGGTCCCCTGGAGGAGGGCATGGCAACCCACTCCAGTATTCTTGCCTGGAGAATCCTCATGGACAGAGGAGCCTGGCGGGCTGCAGTCCATAGGGTCATAGAGTCAGACATGACTGAGCAACTAAGCAGCAGCACAGCACAGCACAGCAAAAAGTATATAATGGGCTTCCCAGGTGTCGCTAGTGGTAAAGAACCTGCCTGCCAAGGTAAGAGATGTGGGTTCAATCCCTAGGTCGGGAAGTCTCCTGCAGGGGGGCACAGAAACCCACCCCAGTATTCCTGTCTGGAGAATCCCATGGACAGATGAGCCTGACCTTACAGCCTGTAAGGTCACACAGAGTAGGACACGACTGAAGTGACTTAGCATGCACGTACCCTGGGTGTGTAATGTCATATGCAGGCTATGATGTCACAGGATACAGTGCCACAAGAGCATGCAAAAGGACTGTCTCTTCAAAGTGACAGTCATGTATGGATGTGAGAGTTGGACTATAAAGAAAGTTGAGTGCCGAAGAATTGATGCTTTTGAACTGTGGTGTTGGAGAAGACTCTTGAGAGTCCCTTGGACAGCAAGGAGATCCAACCAGTCCATCCTAAAGGAGATCAGTCCTGAATATTCATTGGAAGGACTGATGCTGAAGCTGAAACTCCAATACTTTGGCCACCTGATGTGAAGAACTGACTCATTTGAAAAGACCCTGATGCTGGGAAAGATTGAAGGTGGGAGGAGAAGGGGACGACAGAGGATGAGATGGTTGGATGGCATCACTGACTGAATGGACATGAGTTTGAGTAAACTCTGGGAGTTGGTGATGGACAGGGAAGCCTGGTGTGCTGCAGTCAATGGGGTCACAAAGAGTTGGACATGACTGCGATGGAACTGACTGAATTTCAAATTGGGGACTCCTGGAGGAGATTACCCTTGATCTGACGTGGGGTTTTCTGTGTGTGTGTGTTTGTGTGTGTTTATTATTTTCTCTTTATTATTTTCTCTATGTAAGGTTGCACAGAGTCGGACACGACTGAAGTACTTAGTATGCACATATGCAGGGTGTGTAATGTCATATGCAGGCTGTGATGTCACAGGATACAATGCCAGAAGAGCATACAAAAAGACTGTTTCTTCAAAGTGGGGACTTCTGGTGAAGATTACCTTTGATCTGAAGTTGGTTTGTGTGTGTGTGTTCAGTTTTTTTTTTATTCATTTGTTTTAAAAATGTTTTTTTAATTAACTAATTTATTTATTTTACTTTACAACACTGTATTGTTTTGCCATACATTGACTTGAATCCGCCATGAGTGTACATGTGTTCCCCATCCTGAACCCACCTCCCACCTCCCTCCCCATCCCATCCCTCTGGGTCTTCCCAGTGCACCAGCCCTGAGCACACTGTATCATGCATCAAACCTGGACTGGCGATTCATTTCACATATGATATTTTACATGTTTCAATGCCATTCTCCCATATCATCCCACCCTCGCCCTCTCCCACAGAGTCCAAAAGACTGTTCAATACATCTGTGTCTCTTTTGCTGTCTCGCATACAGGGTTATCGTTACCTTCTTTCTAAATTCCATATACATGCGTTAGTATACTGTATTGGTGTTTTTCTTTCTGGCTTACTTCACTCTGTATAATAGGCTCCAGTTTCATCCACCTCATTAGAACTGATTCAAATGCATTCTTTTTAATGGCTGAGTAATATTCCATTGTGTATATTTCTTATCCATTCATCTGCTGATGGACATCTAGGTTGCTTCCATGTCCTGGCTATTATAAACAGTGCTGCGATGAACATTGGGGTGCACGTGTCTCTTTCAGATCTGGTTTCCTTGGTGTGTATGCCCAGAAGTGGGATTGCTGGGTTATATGGCAGTTCTATTTCCAGTTTTAAAAAATTTTTTCATTTGGAGGATATTTACTTTACAATATTGTGCTGGTTTTTGCCACACATCGACATGAATCAGCTAATCATTGATTAGTTCTAGTAATTTCCTGTTGGTGTCTTTAGGGTTCTTTATGTAGAGGATCATGTCATCTGGAAACAGTGAGTGTTTTGCTTCTTCTTTTCCAATCTGGATTCCTTTTATTTATTTTTTCTTCTCTGATTGCTGTGGCTAGGACTTCCAAAACTATGTTGTATAGTAGTGGTGGGAGTGGACAACTTGGCTTGTTCCTGATATTAGAGGAAATGATTTCAATTTTTCACCATTGAGGATAATGTTTGCTGTGGGTTTGCCATATATGGCTTTTATTATGTTGAGGTATGTTCCTTCTATACCTGCTTTCTGGAGAGTTTTTATAATAAATGGGTGTTGAATTTTGTCAAAGGCTTTCTCTGCATCTATTGAGATAATCTTATGGTTTTTAATCTTTCAATTTGTTGATATGTTGTATCACATTGACTGATTCATGAATACTGAAGAATCCTTGCATCTCTGGGATAAAGCCCACTTGGTCATGATGTATGATCTTTTTAATATGTTCTTGGATTCTGTTTGATAGCATTTTGTTGAGGATTTTTGCATCTATGTTCATCAGTGATAGTTGCCTGTAGTTTTCTTTTTTGGTGGCATTTTGTCTGGTTTTGGTATTAGGGTGATGGTGGCCTCATAGAATGAGTCTGGGAGTTTACCTTTCTCTGCAATACTTGGGAAGAATTTGAGTAGGATAGGTGTTAGCTCTTCTCTAAATTTTTGGTAGAATTCACCTGTGAAGTCATCTGGTCCTGGGCTTTTGTTTGTTGGAAGATTTTTGATTACAGTTTTGATTTCTGTGCTTGTGATGGGTCTGTTAAGATTTTCTATTTCTTCCTGGTTCAGTTTTGGAAGGTTATACTTTTCTAAGAATTTGTCCATTTCTTCCAAGTTGTCCATTTTATTGGCATATAATTGCTCATAGTAGTCTCTTATGATCTTTTGTATTTCTGTGTTGTCTGTTGTGATTTCTCCATTCTCATTTCTAAGTTTTATTGATTCAATTCTTCTCTCTTTTTTTCTTGATGAGCCTGGCTAACAGTTTGTCTATTTTATCTGTCTTCTCAGAAAACAAGCTTTTAGTTTTGTCTTTGTTATAGTTTCCTTCGTTTCTTTTTCACTTCTGTTCTGATTTTTGATTTCTTTCCTTCTACTAACTTTGGGGTTCTTCTGTTCTTCTTTTTCTAGTTGCTTTAGTGTAAAGTTAGGTTGTTTATTTGATATTTCTCTTGTTTCTTGAGGTAGGCTTGTATTGCTATGAACTTCCCTCTTAGCACTGCTTTTACTGAATCCCATAGGTTTTGGATTGTTGTGTTTTCATTATCATTTGTTTCTATGCATTTTAAAATTTCTCCTGTGATCTGTTGTTTATTCAGTAGTGTGTTATTTAGCCTCCATGTTTGTGTTTTTTAGATTCCCACTCCCCCCCCCGTAGGTGACATCTAATCCTACTGCATTGTGATCAGAAAAGATGCTTGAAATGGTTTCAACTTTTTAAAATTTACCAAGGCTAGATTTATGGTCTAGGATGTGATCTATCCTGGAGAATGTTCTGTGTGCACTTGAGAAAAAGGTAAAATCTGTTGCTTTTTGGGGAAATGTCCTGTAGATATCGATTAAGTCTACCTGGTCCATTGTATCATTTAAAGCTTGTGTTTCCTTGGTAATTTTATGTTTGATTGATGTATCCACAGGTGTGTGGGCTATTAAAGTCCCCCACTATTGTTGTGTTACTGTTAATTTCCCCTTTCATAGTTGTTAGCATTAGCCTTACATATGAAGGTGCTCCTATGTTGGGTGCATATATGTTTATAATTGTTATATCTTCTTGGATTGATCCTTTGATCATTATGTAGTATCCTTCTTTGTCTCTTATTATAGTCTTTATTTCAAAGTCTATTTTATCTGATATGAGTATTGCTACTCCTGCTTTCTTTTGGTCTCCATTTGCATGAAGTATATTTTCCAGCTCTTCACTTTCAGTCTGTATGTGTCCCTAGGTTTGAGGTGGGTCTCTTGTAGACAGCATATATAGGGGTCATGTTTCTGTATCCATTCGGCCAGTCTTTGTCTTTTGGTTGGAGCATTTAACCCATTTACATTTAAGGTTCAGTTCAGTTCAGTTCATTCATTCAGTCACGTCCGACTCTTTGCAACCCCATGAATCACAGCACTCCAGACCTCCCTGTGCATCACGAACTGCCGGAGTCTACCCAAACCTGTGTCCATCGAGTTGGTGATGCCATTCAACCATCTCATCCTCTGTCGTCCCCTTCTCCTCCTGCCCCCAATCCCTCCCAGCATCAGGGTCTTTTCCAGTGAGTCAACTCTTCACATGAGGTGGCCAAAGTATTGGAGTTTCAGCTTCAGCATCAGTCCTTCCAATGAACACCCAGGACTAATCTCCTTTAGGATGGACTGGTTGGATCTCCTTGCAGTCCAAGAGACTCTCAAGAGTCTTCTCCAACACCACAGTTCAAAAGCATCAATTCTTTGGCACTCAGCTTTCTTCACAGTCCAACTCTCACACCCATACATGACTACTGGAAAAATCATAGCCTTGACTAGATGGACCTTTGTCGGCAAAGTAATGTCTCTGCTTTTCAATATGCTGTCTAGGTTGGTCATAACTTTCCTTCCAAGGAGTAAGCGTCTTTTAATTTCATGGCTGCAATCACCATCTGCAGTGATTTTGGACCCCCCAAAATAAAGTCTGACAATGCTTCCACTGCTTCCCCATCTATTTGCCATGGAGTGATGGGACCAGATGCCATGATCTTAGTTTTCTGAATGTCGAGCTTTAAGCCAACTTTTTCACTCTCCTCCACTTTCATCAAGAGGCTTCTTAGTTCCTCTTCACTTTCTGCCATAAAGGTGGTGTTGTCTGCATATCTGAGGTTATTGATAGTTCTCCTGGCAATCTTGATTCCAGCTTGTGCTTCTTCCAGCCCAGCATTTCTCATGATGTACTCTGCATATAAGTTAAATAAGCAGGGTGACAATATACAGCCTTGACATACTCCTTTTCCTATTTGGAACCAGTCTGTTGGTCCATGTCCAGTTCTAACTGTTGCTTCCTGACCTGCATATAGGTTTCTCAAGAGACAGGTCAGATGGTCTGGTATGGCCATCTCTTTCAGAATTTTCCACAGTTTATTGTGATCCACACAGTCAAAGGCTTTGGCACAGTCAATAAAGCAGAAATAGATGCTTTTCTGGAACTCTCTTGCTTTTTTGATGATCCAGCGGATGTTGGCAGTTTGATCTCTGGTTCCTCTGCCTTTTCTAAACCCAGCTTGAACATCTGGAAGTTCATGGTTCACGTATTGCTGAAGCCTGGTTTGAAGAATTTTGAGCATCACTTTACTAGCGTGTGAGATGAGTGCACTGTGTGGTAGTTTGAGCATTCTTTGGGATTGCCTTTCTTTGGGTTTGGGATGAAAACGGACCTTTTCCAGTCCTGTGGCCACTGCTGAGTTTTCCAAATTTGCTGGCATATTGAGTGCAGCACTTTCACAGCATCATCTTTCAGGATTTGAAATAGCTCAACTGGAATTCCATCATATCCACTAGCTTTGTTTGTAGTGATGCTTTCTAAGGCCCACTTGACTTCACATTCCAGGATGTCTGGCTCTAGGTGAGTGATCACACCATCATAATTATCTGGGTCGTGAAGATCTTTTTTGTACAGTTCTTCTGTGTATTCTTGCCACCTCTTCTTAATATCTTCTGCTTCTGTTAGGTCCATACCATTTCTGTCCTTTATTGAGCCCATCTTTGCATGAAATATTCCCTTGGTATCTCTAATTTTCTTGAAGAGATCTCTAGTCTTTCCCATTCTGTTGTTTTCCTCTATTTCTTTGCATTGATAGCTGAGGAAGGCTTTTTAAAATCTCTCCTTGCTATTCTTTGGAACTCTGCATTCAGATGGGAATATCTTTCCTTTTCTCCTTTGCTTTTCACTTCTCTTTCCACAGCTATTTGTAAGACCTCCTCAGACAGCCATTTTGCTTTTTTGCATTTCTTTTCCATGGGGATGGTCTTGATCTCTGTCTCCTGTACAATGTCACAAACCTCTGTCCATAGTTCATCAGGCACTCTGTCTATCAGATCTAGTCCCTTAAATCTATTTCTCACTTCCACTGTATAATCATAAGGGACTTGATTTAGGTCATACCTGAATGGTCTAGTGGTTTTCCCTACTTTCTTCAATTTAAGTCTGAATTTGGCAATAAGCAGTTCATGATCTAAGCTACAGTCAGCTCTTGGTCTTGTTTTTGCTGCCTGTATAGAGCTTCTCCAGCTTTGGCTGCAAAGAATATAATCAATCTGATTTCAGTGTTGACCATCTGGTGATGTCCATGTGTAGAGTCTTCTCTTGTGTTGTTGGAAGAGGGTGTTTTTTATGACCAGTGCCTTCTCTTGGCAAAACTCTAAGCCTTTGCCCTGCTTCATTCTATACTCCAAGGCCAAATTTGCCTGTTACTCCAGGTGTTTCCTGACTTCCTACTTTTGCATTCCAGCCCCCTATAATGAAAAGGACATCTTTTTTGGGTGTTAGTTCTAAAAGGTCTTGTAGGTCTTCATAGAACTGTTCAACTTCAGCTTCTTCCCATTACTGGTTGGGGCATAGGCTTGGATTACCGTGATATTGAATGGTTTGCTTTGGAAATGAACAGAGATCATTCTGTCATTTTTGACATTGCATCCAAGTACTGCATTTCAGACTCTTTTGTCAACCATGATGGCTACTCCATTTCTTCTAAAGTATTCCTTCCCACAGTAGTAGATATAATGGTCATCCGAGTTAAATTCACCCATTCCAGTCCATTTTAGTTCACTGATTCCTAAAATGTCGACATTCACTCTTGCCATCTCCTCTTTGGCCACTTCCAATTTGCCTTGATTCATGGACCTAATATTCCAGGTTCCTATGCAATATTGCTCTTTACAGCATCAGACCTTGCTTCTATCACCAGTCCCATCCACAACTGGGTATTGTTTTTGCTTTGGCTCCATCCCTTCATTCTTTCTGGAGTTATTTCTCCACTGATATCCAGTAGCATATTGGGCACCTACCGACCTGGGGAGTTCATCTTTCAGTGTCCTATCTTTTTGCCTTCTCATACTGTTCATGGGGTTCTCAAGGCAAGAATACTGAAGTGGTTTGCCATTCCCTTCTCCAGTGGACCACATTCTGTCAGACCTCTCCACCATGACCCGTCCATCTTGGGTGGCCCCACACGGCATGGCTTAGTTTCATTGAGTTAGACAAGGCTGTGGTCCTGTGATCAGATTGGCTAGTTTTCTGTGATTATGGTTTTAGTGTGTCTGCCCTCTGATGCCCTCTCACAACACCTACTGTCTTACTTGGGTTTCTCTTACCTTGGAAGCGGGGTAGTTCTTCACAGCTGTTTCAGCAAAGCGCTCCTTACCTTGGAACATTTAAGGTTATTTTTGATAAATATGATCCAGTTACCATTTATGTTGTTGTTGGGGGTTTGAGTTTATAAACCTTTTCTGTGTTTCCTGTCTAGAGAAGATCCTTTAGCATTTGTTGAAGAGCTGGTTTGGTGGTGCTGAATTCTCTCAGCTTTTGCTTGTCTGTCAAGTTTTTGATTTCTCCTTCATATCTGAATGAGATCCTTGCTGGGTAGAGTAATCTTGGTTGTATGTTTTTCTCTTTCATCACTTTAAGTATGTCCTGTCATTCTCTTCTGGCCTGGAGAGTTTGGAGAGTACTGGAGAGTACTCTGGTGTTCTAAAGTTCTGGAGTTGAGCCTCCTGCCTCTGGGTTTTGGTCCTCCTCTTACAGTAGCCTCAAGACTTCTCCATCCATACAGCACAGAAGATAAAACCGCTAGGTTAATGGTGAAACAACTCTCCACAGCCAGGAACACCCAGAGAGATTCACAGAGTTATATAGAGAAGAGAACAGGGATGAAACAGATAGAGGTGACCCAGAGAAGAAAAGGAAGAGTCAAAAGGGAAAGAGAACAATCAGGTTCAGTTCAGTTCAGTTCAGTCACTCATTCGTGTCTGACTCTTTGTGATGCCATGGACTGCAACACACCAGGCTTCCCTGTCCATCACCAACTTCTGGAGCTTACTCAAACTCATGTCCATCAAGTCAGTGATGCCATCCAACCATCTCATCCTCTGTCATCCCCTTCTCCTCCTGCCTTCAATCTTTCCCAGCATCAGGGTCTTTTCCAGTGAGTCAGTGCTTCACATCAGGTGGCCAAAGTATTAGAGTTTTCACTTCAGCATCAGTCCTTTCAATGAATATTCAGGGCTGATTTCCCTTAGGATTGACTTGTTGGGTATCCTTGTAGTCCAAGGGACCCTTAAGAGTCTTCTCCAAATCCAAAGGTCAAAAGCATCTATTCTTCAGCACTCAACTTTCTTTATAGTCCAACTCTCTCACCCATATATGACTACTGGAAAAACCATAGCTCTGAATAGATGAACCATTTTTGGCCATGTAATGTCTTTGCTTTTTAATATGCTGTCTAGTTTGGTCAAAGCTTTTCTTCCAAGGAGAAAGTGTCTTTTAATTTCATGGCTGAAATCACCATCTGCAGTGACTTTGGAGCACAAATAATAAAGTCTGTCACTCTCTCCATTGTTTCTCCATCTATTTGCCATCAAGTGATGGGACCAGATGTCACGATCTTAGTTTTTTGAATGTTGAGTTTTAAGCCAACTCAACATTATTCAGAGTAATCAAACCACTCATCCAATCCCTAAGTGCTCTCCACAGCCCAGAACACCCAGAGAGATTCACAGAGATATAGAGAATAGAGAAGATGGAGAAGGAGATAGAGGTGATCCAGAGGAGAAAAAGGAGAGTCAAAAGGGGATAAAGCAATGAAGCCAGTAATCAAATCCTGAAATGAAAATGGATGCTGGACGTTAGAATCTTAAAGGTACAAAATTGCTAGCAAATATAAAAAAGCAAAGATTAAAAACCTAGAATAGAGGTTAGACTCTCAAAAATACAACATGAAAAATTCAAAACAGAATTGATGACAAAAATTTTTTAAATATTCATGGAATTTTTAAAATAGTTTTTTTTGGAAAAAATAATCAGTTCAGTTCAGTTCAGCCATTCAGTCGTGTGTGACTCATTGTGACCTCATGGACTGCAGGAATAGTAGGCTATAAAAATGAAAGTTAAAGGAGTAATAAAGAACTGTATGTTTCTTTAAAAATTAAAAAGTGGACTCTGGGAGAAGGCGAGGGTGGGATGTTTCAAGAGAACAGCATTGAAACATGTATATTATCTAGGGTGAAACAGATAACCAGCCCAGGTTGGGTACATGAGACAAGTGCTCGGGCCTGGTGCACTGGGAAGACCCAGAGGGATCGGGTGGAGAGGGAGGTGGGAGGGGGGACTGGGATGGGGAATACATGTAAATCCATGGCTAATTCATTTCAATGTATAACAAAAACTACTGTAATGATGTAAAGTAATTAGCCTCCAACTAATAAAATAAATGGAAAAAAAATATTAACAATAAAAAAAATTAAAAAGTGATAATAGTAAAAATATAGCTAGGAATTTCTCTGGAGCTGTTGTGGGCAGTGTGGGGTCAGTACAGTGTCAGATAGTCCCTTGTTCTGGCTTGTACTTGTTCTCAAAGTCTATAGTTGCCCCTCAAATGCAAGGTTTCAGCATTAACTGCAGGATTTTAATTGGTTGCACCTGTGACTTTCAGGGTGTTTCCCCCTCTTTTGTTCATTTTGGTAAGTCTGTTTGCAAGACTCTCCAGTGTCTTATTTCCACCCTACCACGAGGGGATGAAGGTGGCCACCTGTGTAGGCTCACTTGTTCAGTTGTGCTGTGGGAAGGGAGGGACACTGCAAACAAATACCACTGGCATGTGTGGGGAGTGCGCTCGCAGTGGATGGGTCACACTGGGTTTGCCACAGCCCAAGGTGGCATGTACTTCCTGGGTCCACACTGCTCAGGCTCCAGGGTGCTCTGCAAGGGTACTGTCCCAAGTGGGCCCTGTTTTCGTGCACTTCCCAGGTGCAAGCCGCTCAGCCAACCGGGTGCTTGGCGAGCACACTGTCCCAGATAGCCCATGCGTCTTATGCACAGACCTGGTCCTGGCTGCTCCATATCCCAGGTGCTCCATGAGGGCACAGTCGAAGGTGTCCCATGTATCTCCTATGGGGAGCTATCTAAGGCTTGACACTCCTGGTACATGTGAGCCTTCCAGGATCTCAAGAAGACGTGGTTAGCAACTGGCAGAAGCTCACACATCATAAAACAGAAGCAGTATGTATGCAATCAATTCAATAAAGACTTTAAAAATGGTCCACATCAAAAGAATCTTAAAGAACTATACAGAATAAAAAGTTACAGTCTTGGCTGGTGGGGAAGGGCCTCTGCACCAAAGGGGCCCAGTCAGCCGATGGCAGACGCCCAGAGAAGGCACCTGGAAGAGTAGGCCGTGAATCCGCAGGCTCAGGTGGAAGCCCGGCCGGTCCCCAGACCTCCCTGGGACTGGACTCTGACCAAAAGGGCCTAGAGTGCGTGGTGAGGCCAGAGGCAGCCTAGGGCCTCGCGCTGTATGCTCAGTTTTTTTTTCCCCCTCCCTAGAACTCAATCCCGGCCTGGAGTGCTTCTGGCTTCACATTCTGCACCCTTGACACTTTGGTTTTGTAATGGTGGTGAGGTCTGAGTGACCCCGATGTGGAGGTGACACCAGGTTTGTTTTCCCACCTGAAAATGAAAGTCTCTGGAGGGGTACACATTCTCTACCAGATTATGAGATTTGCACACTTTCGGACACTCTACTCCCTTGGTCACAGCAACTTCTTGCTGTAAATAGATGACTTTCCACTCTTTGTGAAGACTTTGTTAAGAAGCAGGAGTTGCTTGAAGAATCTCTAAACAGACAGTGGTCTAGAAAACGAATAGTGTATATTTTCAGCCAGGTACGTTTTCACATTTCTGTTGAGGGCCGTGTCCTCTACTGCATCTGATGTCTTAAGAGGGCTTCCACTCCAGAACCTAGGTTCACTTCTTTCCCGATGTCCTCACAACACTATCGTTTTGAAAAGCTATCCTTAAACTGCATTTGCTGGTGTTGGCTCAAGTCTAGAGCTACGAATATATGGCTCATTTCAGACTTAACAGTTGATAGAACTATCAAATGAAATTCACTTTTATGATCAGAATGATTCCAAGATATTTGTTCTTTTGACACATTTCACCTTAGTTCTGCTATGGCTCTTTATAGTCTTTTGGTTTGAGACCTGGAAAACCACACATACAAAAAAGGAAAATTCCTTATTGTGATCCAATAACTGCTTATTGAGCACTTGTCCTGTGCAAAGTAACATGCTAGCTCCTGAAAAAAAAGTTACGGTCTTTTCCTTGATGACCCCATTCTTTTCCCATTCTAGAGGTGATGACACAAACAGTTCATGGGCATCTCTCAAATCTTTTTCTACACATTACATTCCTACCAAGTACATGATAGATACAGCCACATAATGAGCATAAGTGGGATCATTCCATGAGTATAGTTTTTCAGAGTTTTAGAAAATTACACAACTACATGTGGACTCCTATTCATAGCAGCATCATTCACAAGAACCAAAAGATGGAAACAACTCACATGCCCATCAACAGATGAATAGATAAACAAACTGTAGTATGTGCATACAGTGAAATATTATTCACCCTTACAAAGGAATTAAATTCTGAGACATGTTATAGCATGAATGAACCTTGAATATAATTATGCTAGGAAAGAAACCAGTCACAAAAGACCAAATAATGTATGATTACACTTACATGAGCTACCCTAAAATAGTCAAATTGATAAAGATAGAAATTAGAATGATGGGTAGCAGGGACTGGGCAGAAGGGAGAATGCAAAGTTATTGTTCAGTAGATACCAAGTTACAGTTTGGGATGCTAGAAAAATTCTGGAGATGGATGCTGGTGATGGTTTTGAGGGTATTTAATGCCAGTGTGAATGTATTTAATACCACTGATTTATACACTCAAAAGGGTTAAAATGGTAAATTTTAAGTTATGTATATTTTACCACAATTTAAAAACTTGGAAAAAAATCACACAGCTAGTACCTGAATGATTTCCCTGTAAGAAAGTCAAACGTAAACATTTGCAGTGTAAAACATGACAAAGCCCACTGACCACTTCCCCCCTCCATCCCATTCTGCTCTCCTAAGGTAAATGCTTGCAGATGGTCTGGTGTGTGCTCTGAGTCTTATCTGTGAACTGACATACTTTACAGAGCAAAGTTCTGGGGCCAGACTGGGTTAAAATCCTGGCTCTACCATCGACCAACTTGGTGACCTTTGGGCAAGTTAGTGTTCCTGTGCTTTCAGTTCCTCACTTGTAAAAGAAGAATGGTTATTGAAGCTTCTGAAAGAGGGCCCCAGTGATGATTACATTAGATAATGCACTTAGCACAGTACCTAGCACTTAAGTGGTCAAGAAATGTTAGCTTGCTATTAAATGTAATGTGTTCATCTTTAGAGAATGAGCAAAGTAGGCTGGCAGATAATATCTGTGACATTAAAAGCAGAAAGCAAGGACTGAATGAAATTTGAGGTGGGGGGCCAGAAAGGGCAGCAGTAGAACCCAAGAAAGGAAATGAATGGCTGCCAATCAAATCTAGCATCTACCAGTGGAGCAAAATGTAGACAAGATACAAGGAAACACATAGAGAGGCACAATAATAAAGAAGACTATCATATACTACTCTCAGTAAAAGACAAATCAAATGGACACAAAATTATTAAGGAGATAGAAGATGTAAATGAAATAATTGATAGAGTTCATCTTATGGATGTACATAGAACTTTGCACTTCCTTTTATTTTCTCATTAGCATGATGAGTTGTTTTATCTTCTTGGAATGGAAAATCTATTATTTTGGAAAACCACTTCTCCCCATCCCAGCCTGGTTTTAGAAAGGGGTAGCAGTCATAGAATCTCTCCTTGCTGGCAACAAGGGCGGGCATGTGGCTCAGGCTAGACCAGTAATCATTTCCTATCTTTGGCCATAGTGGTTGGTTTATAGTTGGCCATGGACTCAGGACAGGTGAACCAGAGGTCTTCAAGTTTTTTCAAACAATTTGGGCCAAGAAGTTCCTTTAGCACCACTGGTGGTAAACCTGATATGGTAAACCTGAATTCACCATACGGTAAATTCAAGGATATGAAATCAGAGTTGCCTGTGCCATGGGACTGTTGATAGGACTAAGCTAACTAGAAAGAATAAAGCTGACATAAAGAGAAACAAAAGAGAGACAGAGAGAGCTTCCAAGGAGAGTCAAAATTCTGGTTGTTCCTGAGGCCATCTGCCTCGCTGCCATTTTGGTTGGTTGATTATACACATCCATATATGCTTGAGCCTTGAACAACACAGGCTTGAACTGCATGTGCCTACTTATATGTGGATTTTTTTCCCCAGTAACTCTCGGGATGTGGAGCTGTGGATATGGAGGGTCAACAGTGAAGTTTTCAACTGCAGGGAGAATTGAGAATTGCTGCCCCTAACTCCATGTTCAAACATGAACTGTATTCCTTCTTTGGCTGAATGGAATTGGGGCTTATGTCATTCCAGCCACAAGGGTTCTAGTTAATATGAACTGGTGTGGTATGTATAAACAATAAGGTAATACCACAGAATGTTCCTGGACCATTAATAAAGGAAAGTGGGGCAAAGGGAAGCTGAACATGCTTGTTCCTAGGACAGCAGCCCCCAGCCACACCTCTGTGGCACAGGGCCTGCTACTAAGGTGTGATGAGGCCAAGGCCAACGTTGACCAAAATTTCAAATTGTGCCCTTCCCACATTTGGCAGTGCACCCTGTCATTGCAGGCTTCAGCATTTCCAGTGAGAAGGATGTTCTCAACTTCTCCTCCTAATTCCTCTGTGCTTACCCACAAGACTTCCCTGCCAGTGCAATGCATTTATCTTCTCATCTGCACATGCTCACAGCACGTGTGCACATATGCCCTCAAATGCCTTCACAAACACACATGTCAATATCCACGAGAGCTCAGGTGAGACTTCGTAGAAGAAAGCATCTGTAGGACAAACAATTTTGTCTTGCTGACCTTTAAATCATTGGTGTTTAAATCTCATATGCCTGTTGTGCTCTAGTTATTGCCACACAAAGGGCAAGAAGCCATTTTGATCTCAGCTGCCTGTCCAGTCTCATTTTGTTCAGTGTCTGACATTAATGAACTGGCAGTTCATTACTTTCTAGGTCTGGAGCATCCTCCAAAGGAGATCCTGACAGATGAGTATCCACTTCACCATTCTTTGCCTGTTCTGCCCTTGTGTGGGCAAAGAACACACATATTTTGGGATTTAATCCCCAGGTTCCATTTGAAAAGAGCTCTAATGATCTGTTTCCCTCCACGGGTGAAGAAGTGGGAAGGACACCTAGAGAAAACATGAGTTTTAGACCAAGTAAGACTGACTCCTTTCACTGAATCTTTACAACCGGTTCAGACTGGAGGATTTGCTCCTCTGAATGCAGCGTCCCTCAGAAAGATGTAGCATTTATTAGTACTGCCAGGTACCAGGCAAGGAATTCCTACAGCAGTTTTTCCTGGTGGCCATTGTATTATTATCTTCATCTTACAGATGGTCTATTGAGGCTGGGAATGGCTAAGTAGTGTGCCCCTTTCGTAAAGCCAGGAAGTGCCAGGAGGTTTTGAAGATAAACTGGGAATATAAGTCAAGCCTGACACTCTGTGACCCCAAGGACTGCAGCACGCCAGGCTTCCATGTCCTTCACTAACTCTCAAAGTTTGCTCAAACTTATGTCCTTTGAGTGGGTGATGCCATCCAATCATCTCGTCCTCTCTTGCCCCCCTTCACCTCCTGCCCTCAATCTTTCCCAGCAGCAGGTCTTTTCCAATGAGTCAGCTCATCGCATCAGGTGGCCAAAGTATTGGAGCTTCAGCTGTCCAGCATCAGTCTTTCCAATGGATATTCAGGGTTGATTTCTTTTACTTGTTTGATCTCCTTACCATCCAAGGGACTCTCGAGAGTCTTCTCCAGCACCACAATTCAAAGGCTTTGATTTTTCTGTGCTCAGCCATGAAATAACATCAATCATCATGAACCCATTAACCTGAGAACACCATTATTGCCGTTAAATTTCCCAGAGTATCCCTACAGTCCTGTCTCGCTGCCCTTAGATACTAACTATTTTTTTCTTTAATTTGGCCACACTGCCTGACCAGGAATTGATCTCGCACCCTCCGCAGTGAAAGCACAAAATCCTAACCACCGGATTGCCAAGGTCCTGATCCTGACTTTTAAAACATTCCTTTGGTTTTCATTAATGCTTTCTCCCAGAAGTACATGTCATTAGTTTTGCTTAATTTTTAAGTTTATAAAAATGGGATGATATTTTCCATTTCTTCTGCAGTTTGCTTTATTCACTCAAAATTTCTTGTGACTTCCATCCATGTTCCTGTGTGCACTTGTAGTTCTTTTTCCCCCTGATGTATAGTACCTTATTATATGACTATACCAGAATGTTCTCATTCCCTTCTCCTGGTAATGGACACTTTACTTGTTTCTAGTTTTCCACTATTATATCCAGTGCTGCTATAAATCCAAGTACCTGCCTCTTGATGTGTATGTTTGAGTTTATCTTGGGAACATACCTGAAAGAGAGTGATTGCATTATAGGCGATGCAGATGTTCAACTTTTACATGATAATCTAATATTTTTCCCCAAAGTGTTTGGATCAACTTATAGTCCCTCCAGAGTGTGTGAGAGTTGCCATTGTTGCAAATTCTTGCTATCATTTGAATTTTCCAGAACTTTACATTTTGTCCAAATTAGTGAGCGCAAAAAAAAAAAAAAAAAGTGGTATGTCACTGTGATTACTAGGAGTTTGTCAAGTTTGTTTTCAGATTCAATGGCCTTAAGCTGAGTCACTGAATGTGGCAGCGGAATAGTATTCTAGATGGATGGACCACTTAGGAGAGTTTCTTTGTCCACTTGGGCCACTGTGTAACAAAATATCACTGGACTATGTAGAAAGCTAAGTGCCTAAGAATTGATGCTTTTGAACTGTGGTTTTGGAGAAGACTCTTGAGAGTCCCTTGGACTGCAAGGAGATCCAACGAGTCTATCCGAAAGAAAACAGTGCTGAATATTCATTGGAAGGACTGATGCTGAATCTGACACTCCGATACTTTGGCCAGGTGATGTGAAGAACTGACTCACGTGAAAAGACCCTGATCTTGGGAAAGATTGAAGGCGGTAGGAGAAGCAGAGGACAGAGGATGAAATGGATGGCATCACTGACTCAATGGACATGAGTTTGAGTAAATTCCCATAGTTGGTAATTGACAGGGAGGCCTGGCATGCTGAAGTCCATGGGGTTGCAAAGAGTCAGACACGTCTGAGCTACTGAACTGAACAAAATGCCACAAATCGGGTGGCTTATAAACAAGAAATTCTATTTCTTACCATTCTGGATGCTGAAGTCCAAAACTGGAGTGCCAGCATGATTATGTGAGTGTCTTTTCCAGATCACAGACTTCTTGTATCCTCACATGATGGAAAGGAGTGGATCTCCCTGGGGGTCTCTTCTTATAAGGGTACTAATGCCATTCATGAGAACTCCACCCTCAGGACCTAATCATCTCCTAATGATCCCACTTCCTAATACCATCATATTGGACATTTGGATTTCAACATATGGATTTTGATGGGATGCAAACATTCAGGTCATAGCAGAAAGAGTTATGAGTCAGGTCAGAATTTAGTACATTTAAATAAGAGAAAAAAGTCACCACAGGTGGAACTGAGTTCACTGCTGCTCAGTTAGCTAACCTCTCAGTACATCATGTCTTACCTGACTTGGCTTGTGAAATTTGCCGGAGTCCACCTGCCAGTCCTTATCTCTTCTGACCAACTCTCAATGATTGCATCATATAATATGGTGAAATTGTGTTTTAAGTTTAACCAAGTTGATTCATACTAGGTCTTATGTTTCTTATCTTTTATCAGATAGGTTTAACATTTGGATGAACTTCCAGAAGATTATTTCAAAATATCTTTCTATCATCCCATCACTGGGTTTCTTGTCAATTCCTCTTTGATTATGAAACAACTTTAAAATTGATTTTTGAAGCACATGTGGACTCTCATATGGAGTCCTGAAAGATGGGTGAGAATGAGTTTTCAGGACTTTATTTTAGAGATTTCTTTGGCCAAGAAAGTGTATAGACCCCGCCAACTCAGTAGCTTTAAATTATAGGTATGTTTATTCTTCAGAAAATATAACTGCTGGTTGACTGAGTGTGATTCTACATGAGATTTTGCCCCTCCTTACTATCTTGTTGGGGCTTCTCCTTTGCCCCTTGGACGTGGGGTATCTTTTTTTGGTGGGATCCAACATTCTCCTGTCGATGGTTGTTCAGCAGTGAGTTGTAATTTTGGAGTTCTCACAGGAGAAGATTAGTGCATGTCATTCTACTCAGCCATCTTATTCTCCTTTCTATAGTTCTTCTGTGTATTTTGCCACCTCTTCTTAATACCTCCTGCTTCTGTTAGGTCCATACCGTTTCTGTCCTTCCTTGTGCCCATCTGTGCATGAAATGTTCTATTGGTATCTCTAATTTTCTTGAAGAGATTTCTAGTCTTTCCCATTCTATTGTTTCCCTCTATTTCTTTGCATTGATCACTTAGGAAGGCTTTCTTATCTCTCCTTGCTATTCTTTGGAACTCTGCATTCAGATGGATATATCTTTCCTTTTCTCCTTTGCTTTTTTGATTCTGATGATGGCCCTCAATGAACCACACCAACTGGTATTTGTGCCCTTGTACAGTCCCTGCCGCATGAGCTTCTGGCTGGCACCTACCAGTAGGATGCTATGAAAGGGATACTGTGCCAGTTCCAGACCCAGTCTTTTTTTTTTTTTATTCAGCCCTTATTTTTTCCCAACTTTATTGCTGTGTTATTGACATATAACACTTTGTAAGTTTAAGGTGTACAGTGTGATGATTTAATATATGCATATATTGTGAAATGATTACCATGAAATAAGGCTAGTTAACACAGCCATCACCTCACATAGCTACCTTTTTTGTGTGTGGAGTGAGGTCTTTTCAGATTTAATCTTTTAATAAGTTTCATGTATTCTATGTAGTATTGTTAACTATAATCATCATGCTACATATTAGATAGGCAAGAAATCGTTCATCTTATAACTGGAAGTTTGTACCCTTTGACCACCTTTACTCATTTCTTCCTCCTGGCCTCTCCAAAAACCATCAGTCTACCCTCTGTTTCTTTTCTTTCTTTTTCTTTTTTTTTTAGGTTTCTTTTTTTTTTTTTATTACTTATTTTATTTTATTTTTTTTTCTTTTTTTTTTAATTTTTATTAGTTGGAGGCTAATTACTTTACATCATTACAGTATGTTTCTTTTCTTTCTTTCTTTTTTTGTTCATTTATTTTTATTAGTTGGAGGCTAATTACTTTACAATATTGTAGTGGTTTTGCCATACATTGACATGAATCAGCCATGGATTTACATGTATTCCCCATCCCCATCCCCCCTCCCGCCTCCCTCCCCACCCCATCCCTCTGGGTCTTCCCAGTGCACCAGCCCCGAGCACTTGTCTCATGCATCCAACCTGGGCTGGTGATCTGTTTCACCCTTGATAATATACATATATTCTTTAGACTCCAGAGGAAGCTTGAAGAAAAAATTATCTCTTTAAGAATTCTTGCCCTGAGGAAATAACTCCTCCTATACCTTTAGACCAGAGCTCTCTGGATCACTTATCTAGACCATCTCTAATTCCTGAAACCAAAAGGAAAAAAAAAGGGAACAAAGCCTTTTAAAATCTTATTCCAACCATTTTTATTCATAACTAAGTTTGGAAAACAAAGCTATAGGATCTCTTGTGTCTATTTGGATATATGTATGTCTCAGTGTGTGTCTTTTTTTAAAAAATAATATTGCTGTTTGCTGAAATCAGTTTGTAAATGAGCTCTAACCTAATAGGCCTTAAAAAAAAGTAATTAAAGAAAAGTAAGTGCTTACAAATCAAATAATTCTAAATACAAGAGAAATTAACCTAAATGAATTTCAGGTTCATGTGAACTGGGAAATATTCAGTATTAAATACCTGATATTAATGTTTGTTTGTTGATCTAAATAATGTAGACATGTCTAAGAGTAATTAACATTAAGCAGAATATTTTCATTGTACCTAGGTTTAATATAAGTTAAATATTATTATATCTGTTACAAGTTTGTCAGCAAGGAAATTACCTTGCTGAGTGAAGAAACTTCTAAAAAATGTAAATGAGATATGAGCCTTTAGATAAACTCTATTAAGAATAATTATGCTTTAGGAATGTCTGTCTAAAATAGTCTCTCCAGATTGGGGTAACTTGAACTTCTAAGGGTTGTGCTAAACTAAGTGTTGGAAGTCTATTGAGTCATTTCCAAATAAAATAAGATTTTGAAACATTTACTACTAAACACTAATTTCCTCTTAGAGAGAAACTAAAGAGATTTGGGATTAAAATGAAACGATGTTTGGTGCCATCCTAAAATGTTCTAAGGTTTTAGAAATTATCACTGGTATTTATGCTCACCAATCTATAAAATGCTAATATAAAAGTCAGTTCTTGGTTGCTTAAGGGAAGTAGGAAGTGTGTTTTCAGTAAAGAAGGTATGAGGAATGGAATTGCATTTTGTGAAGGGAAAAGGAAGTAAGCCTGACTTACAGGTGGCTTTTTAGGATGGAAGAACACAGTAATGGGTACAGAAAGTGATAAGGTTTGTGAAAAGTGAACCATGAGGAAAGAGTTTTGTATATGGTTAGGACTAAGTTTAAAATAAAGTTAATTAAGTTTACCTTTTAAATAAAGTAAGCTGGTGCAAAAACTTGAATTTAGCTTTCCTCCCTGTTAAGAGGACACCTTGTCTTCAGACACTGAACTGCCTTTGATAATCACTTCATGGCAAATAGATGGGGAAACAATGGAAACAGCTGACTTTATTTTTCTGGGCTCCAAAATCACTGCAGATGGTGATTGCAGCCATGAAATTAAAAGATGCTTACTCCTTGGAAGGAAAGTTATGACTAACCTAGATAGCATATTAAAAAGCAGAGACATTACTTTGCCAACAAATGCCCATCTGGTCAAGGCTATGGTTTTTCCAGTGGTCATGTATGAATGTGAGAGTTGGACTATAAAGAAAGCTGAGCGCAGAAGAATTGATGCTTTTGAATTGTGGTGTTGGAGAAGACTCTTGAGAGTCCCTTGGACTGCAAGAAGATCCAACCAGTCCATCCTAAAGGAGATAAGTCCTGGGTGTTCATTGGAAGGACTGATTCTGAAGCTGAAACTCCAATAGTTTGGCCACCTGATGTGAAGAGTTGACTCATTTGAAAAGACTTGATGCTGGGAAAGATTGAGGACAGGAGGAGAAGGGGACGACAGAAGATGAGACGGTTGGATGGCATCACCGACTTGATGGACATGGGTTTGGGTGAACTCTGGGAGTTGGTGATGGACAGGGAGGCCTGGTGTGCTGCGGTTCATGGGGTCGCAAAGAGTCGGACACGACTGAGCAACCGAACTGAACTGAACTGATAATAGATTGAAATTTCTTTATCTCTTAAATGATCTGTTATGAAATCCCTTATTGTTACTTTGGCTAAGTGAATAGTATTGTTTCACAATGACCTATAATCCTATCTGACTGAGTGTTCTAAACCTTTTTGATATTTGTTGACAAAACTTCCTAAATCATTCTAATGAAGATTTCTAGCTAACTTTGGGATGCTTCAGAGGGCCCCTGAAACATCCCAAAGAGAGATATTACACTAATTAGGTTCATTTTGTATACAGAATTACATGGGAAGTATTGTCAAGTGAGTAATAAGTCTCAGGTTATATTGTATGGTAAATGTTACTAATATAGATATCCTAGAAACTGTATGGAGTTCCTAAAATTCTGATATGTTTGGGTAAAATGTTATCAGTCATAATTCTAGTTACTATCTCAAAATATTGTCATAGCACTAACCAAGTTTTGCCTCTTCAAGAAGATTTATAAAAAGGACTTTTGGATAAATACCAGTTTCTGAACTGGGTAAGGATTCTAATGGAAAACCTGATGACTTCACAAAGGTTAACAAAAGGACTGAATGAACTGGTGAATATGCTTATAACTTTTATGGTTTCTATCTGAAAAATTACTGATTTGAATCTGTGTTTTCCAGGTGTAAGGAAAAAAAAAAAAACTTCCCTCAAACTAATTATGACAGTAATTTGGTAAAATTATATTTTATAAACAAATTGAAACATTTATCTTTTCTCTCTATCTGAACCCTCCAGAGCTTGAAAACTCTTAGTTTCCAGTAACTTTATCAGATAAGTTAGGAAGGTTATCTCAATAACAGGTACAGAAATCTCAAGGAATTTTGGAGACCTTGAGAAGGGAGGAATTCACTTAGATCTGTTAGGCAAAATCTGTGATAAGCCTTTGGCATGACTTTCCTAGCCCTGAAAGGTTTTATTTTAAAAGTTCAGTCTGAGACTCTATAAAAGTCTCAGCAAAGCAAAAAAGTCTATGATCAATTATGGTTATATAAATCATCAGGCCAAGTTTATTGAGACCAGACCTATATTACAAACAAGTCTTAATTTGGTTATATTTGGTAAAAATGATGGTGATTTTAGGGAGAAAAAGATGTTTCAATGAATGTTAAATCCCAGTTTGTTAATGGAGGTCTGTATCTACTAAGACTCATTTCCTGGATAGTTCTTTGCTGTTAGGGTATATTAATGTAAAATTGAATTATTAAAGGACACTCTAGGGTTGTTTCTGAAGCTTATCTCAGTAATCTGTCTTTGGATGAAGATCAGATGCCTCACACATGACCTTCAATCAAGACTGGAAGAAGACATAATTTAAGGAACTGTCTCCAACCTGGATGGAAGGACCTTTCTATCAGGTACTCTTAACTAGCTCATGCCCAGTGAAATTGAAGGGAAATTGACTCTTGGGTTAACTCCCACTTCCAAAGGCCCCTAAGCTGGACTGGTCTATAGAGGCCTGCTGACCTCAAACTCACCTTAAAACAATGCTCAAACAGAGGAAACTACACTACACTAGGACAAGAAGAAGATGACATCAGAAGTAGACAGCTTGCCCAAGATGCTGATCTGACTTTTATGATCATTTATAATGTTTTCTTGATTCCTTGGACCTATGCCTATCAATCAAATGTTTTCTATCATGGACATGATTCTATGCTAGTTTAAAACTCAATCCAATTGTTGGGTTGTGGCCAATTACCTGTGTCTAGTACTTCTGGGTTACCTTGGTGGATTTCTGTTCTCTAGGGCTCTGATTGGATACCCCTAGGAAATTTATTTTAGATGAGTGTTCAGTCCTGTTCTATCTTCATGATATTACTAGATGGGATTCTCTCACCTGGCCAGTTAATAATACCTGCTCTGATGCTGGCCATAGATTTAAGTTTTCTCTTAGGGTCATTTAAACTCAATTGGAGTGATGAGCTAAGTCTCAATAAAAAAAAAAATTAACCTCTCATCTATAAAAGGAAAAAATCCCACAATTATGGGGTGGATCTACATGGTTAACACCAGGCTATGGTCATTTAAGTTTAAAAGCTCCTCTATGTTGGGAAGGGTTAAATCATACTAAAAATGATCAACCTGGTAATTATGAGACAAGGCTGGGTGCTTTATGAACTATGTCTATTATTACCCTTAGAGAGAGTGATTGGTATGGAACTCAGTGGATTTGTGGCACTAATTTATGGCCTTCACATCTACAGGGATGGATACAAAGGTGTAGCCTGGGATTCCCATGAATTTAAGGTCATACATGTTAACAAATTAGAGGTAACCCCAACCAATCTACCATTGGTATGATCCCAGTGGGTCAAAGATCTGTATTCTACTGGTATGACCATTTAGCAGCTTGTGTGTGTGTGTGCCTTCAATGGGGTTGGAGGATGTAATTGACCATATCTAAGCAAGTGAATTCTAGAAAAACATCTACTTCTGCTTCATTGACTATGCTAAAGCCTTTGACTGTGTGGATCACAACAAACTGTGGAAAATTCTTCAAGAGATGGGAATATCAGACCACCTTACCTGTCTCCTGAGAAATTTGTATGCAGGTCAAGAAGCAACAGTCAGAACTGGACATGGAACAATGGACTGGTTCCAAATTGGGAAAGGAGTATGTCAAGGCTGTATATTGTCACCCTACTTATTTAACTTCTGTGCAGAGTACATCATGCAAAATGCCGGGCTGGATGAAGCACAAGCTGGAATCTAGACTGCGGGGAGAAATATCAATAACCTCAGATATGCAGATGACACCACCCTTATGGCAGAAAGCGAAGAGGAACTGAGAGCCTCTTGATGAAAGTGAAAGAGGAGAGTGAAAAAGCTGGCTTAAAACTCAACATTCAAAAAACGAAGATCATGGCATCTGGTCCCATCAGTTCAGTTCAGTTCAGTCACTCTGTTGTGTCTGACTCTATACAATATCATGGACTGCAGTGCGCCAGGCTTCCCTGTCCATCACCAACTCCCAGAGCTTACTTAAACTCATGTCCACTGAGTCGGTGATGCCATCCAACCATCTCACCATCAGTCATCCCCTTCTTTTCCTGCCTTCAATCTTTGCCAACATCAGGGTCTTTTCTGGTACCATCACTTCATGGGAAATAGATGGGGAAGCATTGGAAACAGTGAGAGGCTTTATTTTTTAGGATCGAAAGTCACTGCAGATAGTGACTGCAGTGATGAAATGAAAGATTCCTGCTTCTTAGAAGCAAAGCTTTGACCAACCTAGGCAGCATATTAAAAAGAAGAGACATTACTTTGCTGACAAAGGTCCATCTACTCAAAGCTATGGTTTTTCCAATAGTCTTGTATTAATGTGAGAGTTGGACCATAAAGAAAGCTGAGAGCTGAAGAATTGATGCTTTTGAACTATGGTGTTGGAGAAGACTCTTGAGCATCCCTTGGACTGCAAGGAGATCAAACCTGTCCACCCTAAAAGAAATCAGTCCTGAATATTCGTTGGAAGGGCTGATGCTGAAGCTGAAGCTCCAATACTTTGGTGACCTGATGCAAAGAACTGAATCATTGGAAAAGACCGTGATGCTGAAAAGATTGAAAGAAGGAGGAGAAGGGCATGACAGAGGATGAGATACTAGGACGGCATCATTGACTCAATGGACATGAGTTTGAGCAAAGTCTGGGAGTTGGTGATGGACCGGGAAGCCTGGTGTGCTACAGTCCATGGGGTCATATAGAGTCGGACAGGACAGAGTGACTGAACTGAACTGAAGTGAACTTAAAAACTCTAAGACATTTATTGAAGAAACTGACAATGACAGAAACAGATGGAAAAATATACTGTGCTCATGGAGTGAAAAAATTGCTATCATTAAAACGACCACACTGCCTTAGGCAATCTACAGATTCAGTGTAATCCCTATCAAAGTACCAATGGCAGTTTTCACAAATCTAGAACAAATAATTGTTCATCTGCCTTTGTAAACATAATGACCTCATGCTGTCCTATATACATCCAGGATCTGCAGCTATAAAAACAAAAAATAGGGAATTCCCTGGTGGTCCAGGGTCCAGTGTTTAACTCTTGGTGCTTTCACTACCATGGAACAGTATTTGCTACCTGGTCAGGGAATTAAGATCCCACAAGTTGTGTGGTATGGCCAAAAGAAACCCCAACAAATATAAGAAAAACAGATATAAAATTTTTAAAATGTTTTAAGTATAAAACAAAATATAGAAATACACTTACATTTAAAAATGTTAAAATAAAAAAATGCTTTGGCAGTGGCACAGATCATCATTCAAATCTTGGCTGTGGAATCAGATGGCCCTCACATCAAATTCCTGCTTAACTGTAAACATGAGTAGGTCATTTCAGCATTCTGTGACCCTAGTTTGTTAATCTGTGAAATGGGATATCAAATGATAAAAACAGTACAATTTAGTAACTAGTGCAGTGTCCTTTATTTGAGAGAAAACAACCCATGAGGTAGGGGTGCCCAGTGCCTCACAAGCAGTGGAGCACACTTCCGGAGGGATTTCAGCAAGAAAGGGTGTTATAGAGCATTAGGAGAGGCAATGTAGAAATAGGGCTTGATTGGCTAGGAGGTCAAAGATTTCCTGATAAGGCTAATTGGTCTATTTTCTAGCGAAAGATAAGCTAGCAAATGTTGAGTTGGAGGATTGTGATTAATGTATGTTAGGTTTCCTAGACAGTGAGGTGTTTCTTGTGAGTGTGGGCTGAAATGGGTTTTGTTTGCATGTGGGCCGCTTGGACTGCCTCCATTTTGTGAGTCCCAATATGCAAATTTACTTTATCAGTGGGAAATGATGCTTGTCTCTTCTTTCAGATTAGTTATGATTACAAAATAGCCATAAACATCCTGATTACTTTAAAGCTATAAGAATAAACAATATTAACAAAAAAGCTATAGGAATTTATTTTTATTAATCATCAGCACTTAGCCAAACTATGGTCTTGAAGGCTGCAAGTTAGTCAACCTGCCCTCTCTCTGATTTCCGGTTTACATCTGCAAGAATGTTGACTAACCATGGCACATCCATGACAGTCACATTATGGTTTGAGGAGTCATCATTCGCTTGCATTAACTGTTATTGACCTGTCTATCTCCCACAATCTTTGATCCGTATCCTTGCCAGTGTCTCTCAGACCCCGCCTGTCATTTGGGGATCTGCTTTATGTTCAGTTCTAAGCCATTGCCCTCAAGTTTTTTCATAGACCTGGTTTTTACATAAACCTGTAAAGAACCAAGTTTTTACATAAACCTGTCTCTAACTGAGACAATATATTTTTAAATATCTGTCAATCTTTAAGTAACTCCCTGATTGCATTCTTGTTCTGAGTCAAAGCAGATTCCCCAACTAGAATCACAAAGCTCCTTCTGGACTTTAGCTTCCAATCAAGATGGAGCAATCTGGGCCAGATTTACACTCCCACATGAAACAATGAGAAAATATTGCAACAGTATTCTCAAGATGTCAGAAAACAAAGAACAGTGATTCTGAGTTGGGAAACAAGGTCAACACTGCAATGTCCCAGCTTACTACGTAGAGAAAGTTTCCAGGTGGCAGTGCACAAAGGGAATCCAGGTATAGTCAGGCAGAGTTTCTGTGGATTTATCATATATGGAGAAGTATGCTATCTGGCAAGCATAGCACAAAGGCCAGGAGAGGAGAAATCAAAGTATGCTGTTGCATGATTCTTTTACTATGTGTGAAGTAGTATAATATCAGTTATAGGTAGATTGTGATAAGTTAAAGTGTAACCTATAAATCCCGAGACAATCCCTGAAACAGTGGAACAAAGAGTAATAGCTAATAAGCTAACAGAGGAGATAAACTATACTCATACAAAATCCAAAATAAGCCAGAAAATGATGAAAAAGAGAAAAGAGTACAAAGTCAAGAAAAATGACACAATTGAATTTAACCATACCAGTGGTCACATTAAATTAAAATAGTCTAAATGCCTCAATTAAAGGCACAGATTGCCATATTAGATCAGGAAATAAAAAGAAAAAAGAATGCCCAGTTGCGTTCTTTTCACAAAAAACAGACTTTAGGTATAATAACACCAAAAATAGATGGAAATATAACAATGGAATAAAATATGCCATGATAGCAATAGTCAAATGAAAGCTGGGATGCTTATATTGATATCAAAGTAGATTTTAGAGCAAAGAATTGCACTACAGTTAAATAAAGTTGTTTTGTAATAATAAAAGGCCAGTTTATCAAGAGGAGATAATAATCTAAGTATTTATGTGCTGAGAAACACAGCTCCAAAATATATGTGGAAAAACCAAAGAATGGCAAGGAGAAATAAAGTTATGGTGGAAAATTTCAACATTTATCTCTCGGTTATGGATATTGATGGAACAGTTGGGTGGAAAATCTGAAAGCTTATAGGAGAATTAAAGAGCAGTATGAACCTATTTGGGCTTCCCTGGTGGCTCAGTGGTAAAAAAAATCTGCCTGCTAATGCAGGAGACTGGGGTTCAATCCCTGGGTTGGGAAGATCCCCTGGAGAAGGAAATGGCAACCCACTCTAGTATCCTTGCCTGGGAAATCCATGGACAGAGGAGCCTGGTGGGCAACAGTCCATGGGGTTGCAAAAAAAGTTGAACATGATTTAGTGACTAAACAACAGCAACAACAAATGAACAAATTTGACCTAACTGGCATTTGTGGAAGACTCTACCCAACAACAGAAGAATATATATATATATATATCCCCTCCCTCTTGAGCCTCCATCCCACCTTTCACCCTAGAATATACATTTCTTTCAAGTGTCTATGGAACATTACTCACATAGAACATATGCGGTGCCATAAGATGTCTCAACATACTTAAAGGGAGAGAAGACACAACTGACACAAATGGATGAGCAAAATCATATCACTACAAATTCCACAGATACAGGACAATAAATAAATGGGAATTCCCTGTCGGTCCAGTGCTTAAAACTCAGTGCTTTCACTGTTCCATCCCTGACTGGGGAACGAAGATCCCACAAGCCATACTGCAGGGTCAAAAAAATGTATATACAAATGTTGTTGTTCAGTCACTCAGTTGTGTCCGACTCTGCGACCCCATGGACTGCAGCATACCAGGCTTCCCTGTCCTTCACCATCTCTTGGAGCTTGCTCAAACTCACGTCCATTGAGTCGGTGATGCCATCCAACCATCTCATCCTCTGTCATCCCCTTCTCCTCCTGCCTTTGAACTTTCCCAGCATCAGGGTCTTTTCTAATGAGTCAGTTCTTCGCATCAGGTGGCCAAAGTATTGGAGCTTCAGCTTCAGTGTCAGTCCTTTCAATGAATATTCAGTGTTGATTTCCTTTAGGATTGACTGATTTGATCTTCTTGCAGTCCTAGGGATGCTTAAGAGTCTTCTACAACACCACAGTTCAAAAGCATCTGTTCTTTGGTGCTCAGCTTTCTTAATGATCCAGCTCAAACATCGATAACATGACTACTGGATAAAACAGCTTTAACTAGACAGACCTTTGCTGGTATAGCATAGCCAAAGAGCATAGCAAACACAATCACCTTTCAAGATAGTGACCTTATGAACTCATGATATGTGGCCAGATGCAGTTTAACTGTGTACAATCAGTTTAGTCACTGCTTTTCCTGTGGGGATGAGGTGTGAAGGACACTTCCTTCCTAACATTCCCCTATTATTTTTCCATTATTTGGTCTTAGCTATTTTTACAGCAACTGTAGACTTTACCCAACTGTATTAGTTTCAAGGGCTACCATGATAAATCAACACAAGCTGGTTTGCTGAAACATCAATTGTTTTCTTTTCCTTATTTTTTAAAATTTTGGTGACATCCACCAAATGCCCCTGAAAAACCACTAAAGTAAATCACAAAATCTGGCATATGTGGAGACCCATAGGATATTATGATCATGAAAAAATACTTTTTTCCCTCTAGTCCAACATCCAGTACCTAGTTAATGAATGGGGAGGTGTTCTTGGGAGGCTGGCTACAGCATAAAAGTGGTTGAAAGTTCTAGAACACCATAAATCTGTATCAGACTTACATAATTTCATGCATGTAACAGTAATGAGAAGAGAAAAGTAGTTTGAATTTGTGTTTAGTAGCCAAGACTGGTTTTCTGACAATCCATGAGTCTAGTAATTGTTATATGGCTCCTGAAATAGCTTACCCCACACCATTTTAATTTTAAGTGACTTGCAGTATGTTCTTATTTTTTCCTGTAAGTAACCTCAAGAGATAGGCATAGAAAACTTAATTTTTCTGCTGGGGCTCGCACTGCCCAGGGAAAGTCGGGACTGGGAGCCTGGGTGGCCCGGGACCTCTGGTGGCAGCAGCTGCAGAAATCTGATGATGCAGAAGGCCAAAGCAGTTGTGAGACAATTTCAGCAAAAACTGGCTGATACACTAAAAATGTAGTCTATGTCGGAGGCTTCACTGGAGTCCACGTCACGTTATCATGCTGACTTAGACAATGGGGTACAGGATTGAAATAAGAAATTATGTCAACTCATAAGTCAAACTGATGATCTTTCAGCAGAGCTGGAAGCTGCTTCTTCAGAATGTCTGCACCTGAATGCAAAAAATCAAGTTCTTCAACACAAATTATTATCTATGAAAATGCAAGCAGCAGCTCAAGGAAACTTAGAGAAGTTATGAGAGAAGAATAACGCTTCAATAAGAAGTCAGATGGAACTCAGAATTAAAGACTTGGAATTTGAACTCTCCTAGGAGAAAACTTTTCAAGAAGATTCTAATAGAGCAGATTGGAAAAATAAAAGCCACTATACCTAGTAGAACTAGACATTAGAAAGTCATTGGCAAATAAACTAGACAAGACTAATGAGAGGATGGTAGATATTAACACCCAATTTGTGGTGGAGAAGCAGCAGAACAGATCTTTACTCAGCACTCTTAGCACGAGGCCAGTCCTGGAGCCCCCTTGTGTTGGAAATTTCAATAATCCTTTAGTGCTCAACGGAAATCTTACTCTGGGCTTCCCTGGTGGCTCAGATGGTAAAGAGTCTGCCTGCAGTGTGGGAGACCCAGGTTTGATCCCTGGATCAGGAAGATCCCCTGGAGAAGGAAATGGCAACCCACTCCAGTATTCTTGCCTGGAAAATCCCATGGAGGAGCCTGGCAGTCTACAGTCCATGAGGTTGCAAAGAGTCAGAGACAACTGAGCAACTTTCTTTCTTTCTAGAAATCTTACTCCAAGAGCAAATCTAGTGTTTTCTATCTCAATTCCATGCCCTTCAAATAACAAGATGCAGTGGGAGTTGCAAAAGAATATGACTAGAGCACTAGAAAAAGGTGTTGCTGAATTTAAATCTGGATCCTATCGAATGTCTCCTCTAGGATCTACAGATGAGTCAAATCTATATCAGAATCCACTTTTGAAAACATTACAAGAATATGTGCAGATTTTAAAGAAAAAGTATATGATCTGAAAAATAAATAGTAAATGTTTCCCTACCACACTCTTTGGATGACATTTCAGTTGTTTCCCATTAAACATGATGAGAAAATCTTTTTTAAAAAAAGGGTTTATTTTTGACAATTTCACTTTGTCTTCACTGTTCGTTCAGTGAAACTAAGGTTTATGAAAGAGACTTGTTTATGTAACAGTGATATAGTCCTTTTGTGAGCAAATATCAAGAGTTGACTACCTTCATATCTTCATTGTTACTAATTTATAATATCTTCCATTAGTCCTTTGGTACTTTAGAATTTTATTTCATTTTGCCGTGGCTGCTTATTTATTTATATAAACATGTGGAAATTGAAGGTCAGTAGCTCAATCACTTCTATTATTTTTTTAATTGAAGTATACTTGATTTACAACTTTGTATTAGTTTCAGGTGTACAGCAAGTTCACTGATATATTTAACATATATATCTCCAGGTTCTTTTCCATTATTGGTTCTTATAAGATATTGGGTGTAATTCCCTGTGCTCTACTGTAACCCTTATAACATCTACTTTATGTATAGTAATTTGTATTAGCTAATCCCAAAGTCTTAATTCCCCCCCCTTCCCTTTCCCCTTTGGTAACCATAAGTTTGTTTTCTATGTCTGAATCTGTGTCTGTTTTGTAAATAAGTTCATTTGTATCAGTTTTTAGATTCCTCATGTAGGTGACATCATATGATGTTGTCTTCCTCTTTCTTAGTTCACTTAGTATGATGACCTGTAGGTCCGTCCATGTTGCTGCCAGATAGCATTATTTCATTCTTTTTTATGCCAGAGTAATATTCCATCGAATATATATATACCACTTATTCTTAAACAAATAGTTTATTGATGGGCACTTAGATTGTTTCCATATCTTAGCTATTGTAAATAGGCCCACTATGAACATTTGGTGTCAGTCATGTTCGACTGTTCTCATTCACAGCCACACAATTGGACATTTTTACTTATTTATTTGTCTGTGCCTGGTCTCAGTTGTGGCACGTGGGATCTTTGTGGCACTTGGGATCTTTGTTGCATGTGCAGGATCTTTAGCTGCAGCATGTGAACTCTTAGTTGCCACATGTGGGATCTAGTTCCTTGACCAAGGATCAAACCCAGGGTCCCTGCATTAGGAGTGCAGAGTCTTAGCCGCTGGACCACCAGGGAGTCCCACAATTGGACACTGATTTTTTTTTTTATTTTTCAAACTGGCAGAGAAGGTGTAGATATGATAGATACAGTCCATTCAGTCTTTTCAGGACTAATGATTCCAGCCATTCATTAGCATAAGCCTTTGTTTCTTCTTTTCTTCTTTGTGATTACCTGCCTTTTGGTAATTCTAAAAAAATTTTAAATTGTAGTATAGTTGATTTGCAATATGTTAATTACTGCTGTACAGCAAAGTGATTCAGTTATATATATATATATATACACACACACACATACATTCATTTTTAATGTATTCTTTTCCATTTTGGTTTACCATAGGATATATCTCTGTGCTATACAGTAGGACCTTGTTGCTTATCCATTCTATATATAAAAGCTTACATCTGCTAACCCCCACCCCTCAATCCCCTCTCCCTTGGCAACCACCTATGTTTTCCACGCCCATCAGTTTGTTTCATAGATAGGTTTATTTGTTTCATATTTTAGATTCTACATATAAGTGATATCATTGGCATTTGCCTTTCTCTTTCTAACTTATTTCACTTAGTATGATAATCTCTAGTTGCATCCATGTTGCTGCAAATGACATTATTTCATTCTTTTTATGACTGAGTAGTATTCCATCATATATATGGACCACATCTTTATCCATTCCTCTGTGGATGGACATTTAGGTTTATTTCCATGTCTTGGCTATTGTGAATAATGCTGCTGTGAAAATAGGGATATATGTATCTTTTGGAATTTTGATTTTGTCCAGGATATATTCCCCAGAATGAGATTTCTGGATCATATGGTAATTCAATTTTTAGTTTTCTGAGGAACTGCCTTACTTTTTCCACAGTGGCTGTACCAACTTACATTCCCAGCCTTTTGGTAATGTTAATGTGGATGTAAAAATAGCTAATATTGTTAAGAAAATTGGTAACTAAGGAAATACTTTGATGATAGAAGATATCTACAGATTTTTTTTAATCAGTAAATTTCTAATATTTAGAGAACAATGACTATATATTTCCTACATCTTACTTTTCAAAGTAAAACAATTATATACAACAGATTTACAGAAATTTATTTCTTCATCTCCTTCAGCTGTCTTTTCAAAGTGTTATTTTGACTCAGACACATCAGGGAATAATTCTAAGTAGAATTATTCTTAAGTAGCACTAGCTTAAAATTCTTAGATGTAAGCTATTATTAGCCCTTGCTTATTTCAAAGACGGCCCTTTCTGTGTATTATATATATAATTGCAAAGCTAATTAATCATGATTAACCCTTGTTTATTTATTTATTCTTTATTTATTTTTGTTAGTTGGAGGCTAATTACTTTACAATATTGTAGTGGGTTTTGTCATACATTAACATGAATCAGCCATGGAGTTACATGTATTCCCCATCCTGATCCCCCCTCCCACCTCCCTCTATACCCGATCCCTCTGGGTCTTCCCAGTGCACCAGGCCCAGGAACTTGTCTCATGCATCCAACCTGGGCTGGTGATCTGTTTCACCCTTGATAACATACATGTTTCGATGCTATTCTCTCAGAACATCCCACCCTTGCCTTCTCCCACAGAGTCCAAAAGTCTGTTCTGTACATCTGTGTCTCTTTTTCTGTTTTGCATATAGGGTTATCATTAACCCATCCTTCTAAATTCCATATATATGTTAGTATGCTGTAATGTTCTTTATCTTTCTGGCTTATTTCACTCTGTATAAAGGGCTCCAGTTTCATCCATTTCATTAGAACTGATTCAAATGAATTCTTTTTAATGGCTGAGTAATATTCCACGGTGTATATGTACCACAGCTTCCTTATCCATTCGTCTGCTGATGGGCATCTAGGTTGCTTCCATGTCCTGGCTATTATAAACAGTGCTGTGATGAACATTGGGGTGCACGTGTCTCTTTCAGATCTGGTTTCCTCAGTGTGTATGCCCAGAAGTGGGATTGCTGGGTCATATGGCAGTTCTATTTCCAGTTTTTTGAGAAATCTCCACCCTGTTCTCCATAGTGGCTGCACTAGTTTGCATTCCCACCAACAGTGTAAGAGGGTTCCCTTTTCTCCACACCCTCTCCAGCATTTATTGCTTGTAGACTTTTGGATAGCAGCTATCCTGACTGGCATGTAATGGTACCTCATTGTGGTTTTGATTTGCATTTCTCTGATAATGAGTGATGTTGAGCATCTTTTCATGTGTTTGTTAGCCATGTGTATGTCTTCTTTGGAGAAATGTCTGTTTAGTTCTTTGGCCCATTTTTTTTATTGGATCATTTATTTTTCTGGAATTGAGTTGCAGGAGTTGCTTGTATATTTTCGAAATTAATCCTTTGTCTGTTGCTTCATTTGCTATTATTTTCCCCCATTCTGAAGGCTGTCTTTTCACCTTGCTTATAGTTTCCTTTGTTGTGCAAAAGCTTTTAAGTTTCATTAGGTCCCATTTATTTTTGCTTTTATTTCCAATATTCTGGGAGGTGGGTCATAGAGGATCCTGCTGTGATTTATGTCAGAGAGTGTTTTGCCTATGTTCTCCTCTAGGAGTTTTATAGTTTCTGGTCTTACATTTAGATCTTTAATCCATTTTGAGTTTATTTTTGTGTATGGTGTTAGAAAGTGTTCTAGCTTCATTCTTTTACAAGTGGTTGACCAGTTTTCCCAGCACCACTTGTTAAAGAGGTTGTCTTTTTTCCATTGTATATCCTTGCCTCCTTTGTCGAAGATAAGGTGTCCATAGGTTCGTGGATTTACCTCTGGGCTTTCTACTTCTGTTCCATTGATCTATATTTCTGTCTTTGTGCCAGTACCATGCTGTCTTGATGACTGTGGCTTTGTAGTGTAGTCTGAAGTCAGGCAGGTTGATTCCTCCAGTTCCATTCTTCTTTCTCAAGATTACTTTGGCTATTCGAGGTTTTTTGTATTTCCATACAAATTGTGAAATTATTTGTTCTAGTTCTGTGAAAAATACAGTTGGTAGCTTAATAGGGATTGCATTGAATCTATAGATTGCTTTGGGTAGTATAGCCATTTTGACAATATTGATTCTTCCAATCCATGAACACGGTATGTTTCTCCATCTGTTTGTGTTCTCTTTGATTTCTTTCATCAGTGTTTTATAGTTTTCTATGTATAGGTCTTTTGTTTCTTTAGGTAGATATACTCCTAAGTATTTTATTCTTTCTGTTGCAATGGTGAATGGCATTTTTTCCTTAATTTCTTTCTGTTTTCTCATTGTTAGTGTACAGGAATACAAGGGATTTCTCTGTGTTAATTTTATATCCTGCAACTTTACTATAATCATTGATTAGCGCTAGTAATTTTCAGGTAGAGTCTTTAGGGTTTTCTATGTAGAGGATCATGTCATCTGCAAACGGTGAGAGTTTCACTTCTTCTTTTCCTATCTGGATTCTTTTTACTTCTTTTTCTGCTCTGATTGCTGTGGCCAAGACTTGGAAAACTATGTTGAATCGTAGTGGTGAGAGTGGACACCCTTGTCTTGTTCCTGATTTCAGGGGAAATGCTTTCAATTTTTCACCATTGAGAGTAATGCTTGCTGTGGGTTTGTCATACATAGCTTTTATTATGTTGAGGTATGTTCCTTCTATTCCTGCTTTCTGGAGGGTTTTAATCACAAATGGGTGTTGAATTTTGTCAAAGGTTTTCTCTGCATCTATTGAGATAAACATATGGTTTTTATCTTTCAATTTGTTCATGTGGTGTATTACATTGATTGATTTGCAGATATTAAAGAATCCTTGCATTCCTGGGATAAAGCCCACTTGGTCATGGTGTATGATTTTTTAAAATATGTTGTTGGATTCTGTTTGCTAGAATTTTGTTAAGGATTTTTGCATCTATGTTCATCAGTGATATTGGCCTGTAGTTTTCTTTTTTTGTGGCATCTTTGTCTGGTTTTGGAATTAGGGTGATGGTGGCCTCATAGAATGAGTTTGGAAGTTTACCATCTTCTGCAATTTTCTGGAAGAGTTTGAGTAAGATAGGTGTTAGCTCTTCTCTGAATTTTTGGTAGAATTCAGCTGTGAAGCCGTCTGGTCCTGGGCTTTTGTTTGCTGGAAGATTTCTGATTACAGTTTCAATTTCCTTGCTTGTGATGGGTCTGTTAAGATCTTCTATTTCTTCCTGGTTCAGTTTTGGAAAGTTATACTTTTCTAAGAATTTGTCCATTTCTTCCAAGTTGTCCATTTTATTGGCATAGAGCTGCTGGTAGTAGTCTCTTATGATCCTTTGTATTTCAGTGTTGTCTGTTGTGATCTCTCCATTTTCATTTCTAATTTTGTTGATTTGGTTCTTCTCCCTTTGTTTCTTAATGAGTCTTGCTAACGGTTTGTCAATTTTGTTTATCTTTTCAAAAAACCAGCTTTTAGCTTTGTTGATTTTTGCTATGGTCTCTTTAGTTTCTTTTGCATTTATTTCTGTCCTAATTTTTAAGATTTCTTTCCTTCTACTAACTCTGAGGTTCTTCATTTCTTCCTTCTCTAGTTGCTTTAGGTGTAGAGTTAGGTTCTTTATTTGACTTTTTTCTTGTTTCTTGATGTAAGCCTGTAACGCTATGAACTTTCCCCTTAGCACTGCTTTTACAGTGTCCCATAGGTTTTGGGTTGTTGTATTTTCATTTTCATTCATTTCTATGCATATTTTGATTTCTTCTATGATTTGTTGGTTATTCAGAAGCGTGTTATTTAGCCTCCATATGTTTGAATTTTTAACAATTTTTTTCCTGTAATTGAGATCTAATCTTACTGCACTTGTGGTCAGAAAAGATGCTTGGAATTATTTCAAATTTTTTGAATTTACCAAGGCTAGATTTATGGCCCAGGATGTGATCTATTCTGGAGAAGGTTCCGTGTGTGCTTGAGAAAAAGATGAAGTTGATTGTTTTGGGGTGGAATGTCCTATAGATATCAATTAGGTCTAGCTGGTCCATTGTGTCATTTAAAGTTTGTGTTTCCTTGTTAATTTTCTGTTTAGTTGATCTATCCATAGTTGTGAGTGGGGTATTGAAGTCTCCCACTATTATTGTGTTACTATTAATTTCCTCTTTCATACTCGTTAGCGTTTGCCTTACATATTGCGGTGCTCCTATGTTGGGTGCATATATATTTATAATTGCTATATCTTCTTCTTGGATTGATCCTTTGTCTCTTTTCACAGCCTTTATTTGAAAGTCTATTTTATCTGATATGAGTATTGTGACTCCTGCTTTCTTTTGTTCTCTGTTTGCGTGAAATATTTTTTTCCAGCCCTTCACTTTTAGTCTGTATGTGTCTCTTGTTTTGAGGTGAGTCTCTTGTAGACAGCATATATAGGGGTCTTGTTTTTGTATCCATTCAGCCAGTCTTTGTCTTTTGGTTGGGGCATTCAACCCATTTACATTTAAGGTAAATACTGATAATTATTAATAGGTATGGTCCCATTGCCATTTACTTTGTTGTTTTGGGTTCACGTTCATACAACCTTTCTGTGTTTCCTGTCTAGAGAAGATCCTTTAACATTTGTTGAAGAGCTGGTTTGGTGGTGCTGAATTCTCTCAGCTTTTGCTTGTCTGTAAAGCTTTTGAATTCTCCTTCATATCTGAATGAGATCCTTGCTTGGTACAGTAATCTGGGCTGTAGGTTATTTTCAGTCATCACTTTAAGTATGTCCTGCCATTCACTTCTGGCCTGAAAGGTTTCTATTGAAAGATCAGCTGTTATCCTTATGGGAATCCCCCTTGTGTGTTATTTGTTGTTTTTCCCTTGCTGCTTTTAATATTTGATCTTTGTGTTGGATTTTTTTTTGTTAATTTGATTAATATGTGTCTTGGGGTGTTTCGCCTTGGGTTTATCCTGTTTGGGACTCTCTGGGTTTTTTGGACTTGGGTTGCTATTTCCTTCCCCATTTTAGGGAAGTTTTCAGCTATTATCTCCTCAAGTATTTTCTCATGGCCTTTCTTTTTGTCTTCTTCTTCTGGGACTCCTATAATTCGAATGTTGGGGCGTTTCACATTGTCCCAGAGGTCCCTGAGGTTGTCCTCATTTCTTTTGATTCTTTTTTCTTTTTTCCTCTCTGCTTCATTTATTTCCACCATTTTATCTTCTACCTCACTTATCCTATCTTCTGTCTCCGTTATTCTACTCTTGGTTCCCTCCAGAGTGTTTTTGATCTCATTTATTGCATTATTCATTTTTAATTGACTCTTTTTTATTTCTTCTAGGTCTTTATTAAACATTTCTTGCATCTTCTCAATCTTTGTCTCCAGGCTATTTATCTGTAACTCCATTTTGTTTTCAAGATTTTGGATCATTTTTATTATCATTATTCTAAATTCTTTTTCAGGTAGATTCCCTATCTCCTCTTTTGTTTGACTTGGTGGGCATTTTTCATGTTCCTTTACCTGTTGGGTATTTCTCTGCCTTTTCATCTTGTTTAGATTGCTGTGTCTGGAGTGGGCTTTCTGTATTCTGGAGGTCTGTGGTTCCTTTTTATTGTGGAGGTTTCACCCAGTGGGTGGAGTTGGACGATTGGCTTGTCAAGGTTTCCTGGTTAGGGAAACTTGTGTCGGTGTTCTGATGCGTGGAACTAGATTTCTTCTCTCTGGAATGTAATGGAGTGTCCAGTAATGAGTTTGAGATGGGTCTATGTGTTAGGTGTGACTTTGGGCAGCCTGTATGTTGACGCTCAGGGCTATGTTCCTGCATTGCTAGAGAATTTGCGTGGTATGTCTTGCTCTGAAACTTACTGGCTCTTGGGTGGTGGTTGGTTTCAGTGTAGGTATGGAGGCTTTTGGATGGTCTCTTATTACTTAATGTTCTGTGTAGTCAGGAGTTTTCTGGTGTTCTCAGGTTTTGGGCTTAAGTCTCCTGCCTCTGGATTTCAGTTTTATTCTTCCAGTAGTCTCAAGACTTCTCCAACTATACAGCACTGATAATAAAACTTCTAGGTTAATGGTGAAAAGATTCTCCACTGTGAGGGACACCCAGAGAGGTTCAGAGTTACATGAAGAAGAGGAGAGGGAGGAGGGAGATAGAGATGAGCAGGAGGAGAAAAAGGGGGACTCAAGAGGAGAGAGACAGATCTACACAGTTCTCTGTTCCCAAAGTGTTCTCCGTAGCCCAGACACCCACAGAGATTCACAGAATTGGATTGGGAAGAGAAGGGGAAAGGAGGAAATAGAGGTGTTCTGAGGTAGAAAACGGAGAGTCAAAAGTGGGAGAGAGTAATCAACACACTCCTGAATAAAAATGGGAACTGAATATTGGATTCTTAAAAATGTCCAAAATTTATATCACATACTGAAAAACAAAGATTAAAAATCTAGAGTAGAGGTTAGACTCTTAAAAATACAATATTAAAAACAAAAACACAAAAAATTTTAGAAATATATATGAAGTTTGGTTTAAAAATAGGGCTTCTCTTTTTTTTTTTTTTTGCAAGGTTATAGTGAAATGAAAATGAAAATTAAGGAGTAGTAGAGGAGTAATAGAGGACTTTAAAAGAAAATAAGAGGAAAAAAAAAGAAAAGAAAAAAAAGAAAAAAAATTTTTCCTAATTAAAAAAATCATAAAAATCTATGAAAATGAAAGTTAAGGAGTAATGGGGGAGTAATAGGGAATTTTAAAAGAAAATAAAAGAGAAAAAATAAAAAAGAAAAAAAAAAAAAAAAAATTTTAATTAAAAAAAAAAAAAAAAAGGTAAAAATATATCTAGGAATTTCTCTGGAGCTGTTGCGGTCAGTGTGGGTTCAGTTCAGTTTCAGATAGCTCCTTGTTCCAGCTTACACTTCTCGATATCTACAGGCCCCTTCCGGTGTAGTCGGTGTTATCTACAGGGATTTTAATCTGTTGCACCGGTCCCTTCTGAAGCGGTTCCCTTTGTTTATTTGGCTTCTGTTTGCCGGTCTCTTCAGTGCCTAATTTCCGCCCTGACACAGGCGGGCGGAGGTGGTCTCTTGTTCAGGTTCGCTAGTTCCGTCGCGCTGCGGGGAGGGAGGGGCGCTGCTTTCCCCGTCTACGCTGCTCAGGCTCCCGGCTGCTCTATATGGAGCGTGCCCTGCGCTGCATGCGGTTCCAGCCCTCGGGTGTTCCACAAAAGCGCGGACTCGGCTGCGCCTGCGTTTTGTGCCTTCCCCGGCCGGAGCAGCTCAGGCAGCCAGGAGCTTGACAGGCGCACTCTCCCCGGGTGTGGCGCGCCTTCTCCCCTCCGCGGCCCCAGCCCCAGTCCCCGCCCGCGCCGGTCCACCCTGTGTCTAGCCGCGACCCTCCTGGCAGATGTCGACCATCCAGAATCTCAGGAAGTCTTTGGTTAGAAACTGGAGGCCTGTTTGCAGTGTGGTAGGGGATGCCGTCTTTGGGGCCGAGTTTGCCCCTTTCCCCTCCCCCCTGCCTCCTGCCTCCGGCGGGGCTGGGCCGGTCCGCAGCCTGCGAGCTCTTCTCTGGACTTGCTCAGACCCTTTGTTCTGCGAACGGCCGGCAGTGTGTTCGGGCCGGTTAATTTTCTCTCTCTCTCTTTTGCTATCCCACAGTTTAAGTTGGTATCTCACAAAAGCTCCCTCCGATTGCCCTCAGGGCACTCAGGCCCGGTCCTTACCCTAAGCAATGCCGCCTGCTCCTCTCTGTTCCGCCCCCACTTGCTGGTGGCGGATGCAGGTGTCTGGGGTACTTTTCTGCTGGGAGTTGCTTTTAGGCACATAATCTGTGGGTTTTATTTATTTTTCCTCCCAGTTAGGTTGCCCTCTGAGATTCAAAAACTTCCCCCAGACCCGCCAGTGTGAGGGTTTCCTGGTGTTTGAAACTTCTTCCATTAAGACTCCCTTCCCAGGACGGGTCTCCATCCCTAGCTCTTTTGTCTCTCATTTTATCTTTTATATTTTGTCCTACCTCCTTTCGAAGACAATGGACTGCTTTTCTGGGCGCCTGATGTCCTCAGCCAGCAATCAGAAGTTGTTTTGTGAAGTTTGCTCAGCGTTCAATTGTTCTTTCGATGAATTTGTAGGGGAGAAAGTGGTCTCCCCGTCCTGTTCTTCCACTATCTTGGCTCCTCCTCCAACCCTTGTTTAATAAGGTTGCAACAGCAGAGGAATAATAGAGGGGTGTATATAGGTTGCCTTTAAGGAGATATTTGAAGCTCTCAGAAAGCTTTCTTTCTACTTCTAGTTCCCTTCCTTTGTTGCTTCCAATTCTTAGGAATTTCACGATGTGGCAGGTACCTGAGGATTTTGAGAGTTGATAAAACTGAAGACTTTTAAATATCCCTCATCTGGTGTATGACTTCTCTGTGGCCACTTAAAGATCTGCCAACCAGGTACATGCCACCACGAACTAGCGTCCTCAAACGTGGTAGCCCGGTAAAACGTGGTCTTCTTGCTGAATGAACATTCCTTCAGCTCTTCACAGCCCCTTCTCCCCACAGGAGGTAGAAGAGAGGATCTCAAAGTATTCTTTCAGCTACATGTTTATATAATTTCTTTTTAAAGAATTTATGTATTTATTTTAATTGGAGAATAAATACTTTACAATATTGTGATGGTTGTCATACATCAACATGAATCGGCCATAGGTATACTTGTGTCCCTTCCCTCCTGAACCCCTCGTCCCAGCTCCCTCCCCACCCCATCCCTCCAGGTTGTCACAGAGCACCTGCTTTGGGTGCCCTGCATCATACATCAAACTCCCACTGGCTATCTATTTTACATATGGTAATGTATATGTTTCAATGCTATTCTCTCAAATCATCCCACCCTCTCCTTCTCCCACTGAGTCCAAAAGTCTGTTCTTTACATCTGTGTCTCCTTTGCTGCCCTGCATGTAGGATCATCAGTACCATCTTTCTAGATTCCATATATATGTGTTAATATACAGTATTTGTCTTTCTCTTTCTGAATTACTTCACTCTGTATAATAGGCTCTAGGTTCATCCACCTCATTAGAATGGACTCAAATGCATTCCTTTTATAGCTGAGTAATACTCCATTGTTTATATAATTTCTTAATTTTTTTAAGTTTAATTTTTAAAAATTTTATTGAAGTAAAGTTGATTTACAATGTTGTGTTAACTTCCATGCTTATAGAATTTCATGTATAAATCTATGTTGGAAATATTTGAAATCTGCATTTTTGTACTTTTTTTAAGTGATAGGTTTTTAGAAACCACTTTATTGAATAAAGTGAGATTCAACCAGTCAAGGAGATCTAACCAGTCAATCCTAAAGGAAATCAGTCCTGAATATTCATTGGAAGGACTGATGCTGAAGCTGAAGCTCCAATATGTTGGCCACCTGATGCAAAGAACTGACTCATGAAAAGACTCTGATGCTAGGCAAGATTGAAGGTGGGAGGAGAAGGGGACAACAGAGAATGAGACGGTTGGATGGAATCACCCGTTCAATGGACATGAGTTTGAGTAAGCTCCTGGATTTGATGATGGACAGGGAAGCCTGGTGTGCTGCAGTCCAAGGGGTCACAAAGAGTTGGACAGGACTGAGTGACTGAACTGAACTGAACTTATTGAATAAAAGGAGTAAAATATAATTAATTTCAGTTCCATTGTTATTGTTGTGTTAGTCACTCAGTCGTGTCTGACTCTCTGTGACCCCAGAGCTTCCCTGGTAGCTCAGATGGTAAAGAATGTGCCTGCAATGCAGGAGACCTGAGTTGGATCCCTGGGTCTGGAAGATCCCCTAGAGAAAGGAGTAGCTACCCACTCCAGTATTCTTGCCTGGTGAATTCCGTGGACAGAAAAGCATGGTGGGCTACAGTCCGCGGAGTCAGAAAGAGTTGGACACGACTGAAGAACTAACGATTTTAGTTCCATAGACATGAACAAGATATGAGTTTTGGAGATGAAGGTAAGGAATGAGGGTTAAAGGGAAAGACAGCGCGGATGGTCTTAGAGGGAAGGACCACAATTGAAACTGGCTTCACAGCGACCCCTGGTGGACGGAAATGTAAGGAAGCACAGGACTGACTGAGATACAGCCCT